>NC_057810.1:448398769-448408098 GCF_018294505.1 Triticum aestivum | reverse complement strand
CCACCTCCGCCCGACGCCGGATCCGGCCAGATCCGGCCGGCCCGGCCTGTCCTCCGTCCCCCTCCGGCTTCCCCGAGCTCCGGCCGGCGAACCTTGAAGCTCGCGCGCGCCAGGTTCGATTGAAGCCTCGGTTGACTTTTCTTCCTCCCTCGATTTTCGTCCAAGTCCTTAACTGCCATAAATTTTGTTGCATGTTCATCACCCCACATCTTTGCACCCGTGGCTCCGTTTTGGGCGTGTAGCATACCGAATTGTCCGCCGCGACGAGTACATCATTTCATCTCATTGCATAATTTTCATTTGAGCTCATCTTGATGCCCTAAATGCTGTTGGAAGAGTGCTTCATAATGTTAGTTTCAGATTCTTATCAGAACATGCACTTTTGTCATTTTTGCCATGATTGATGTGTGCATCCTATGTACCTGATCCCTACATGTGTTTTGAACTATGCTATGTCTTCTTTACAGAGGTACTTTCCATGTATTTTTGTGATCAATGTGGTGACTAGCACAAGCATGCAAACTAGGCTCCGTGATATTGCCGATTTTAGTCCCTGTTCTGCTGATATTTTGATGCCATGTAAACATGATGCTACAGAGAGATCCATGCATATTTTGAGATACTTCAGTAAGGGTGTTTTGAACATATGGTTATGCTCTATCCATCCATGCCCCTGGTTGCAATTATGGAGTAGTCTAGCATGTCATTTTCGTGCTCTACTTTTGCTTCAAAATGTTTCTTGGCAGATTGTTTACATGTTATTCAATCTTGCCAAGGTTGTTGTAGTTGATCCGTGTATGCTATGATGTTGTTCTTGCCATGTATAGCTTCTATTCCATGTCTTCTTGGTGGATGAATGCTTATTTTATCATGAAGTGCTCTGTAGTGAGTGCATCGAGCTCACGAAGATGCCTTCGTAATTCTGTCAATGCCATGCTCTGTTTGCTGAATCTGTTAACGAATCTTGCTATGTTTACATGGGTGCCATGATATTTTCTGGTCCTTTTTGACTCATGGTCACTAAGGGACTTTTGGTATTTGCTTTGAGTAGATTCATGCCATGTCTTGTTTTGCTATTATAAGTTCCTGTAGCATGTTGATAACTTGCTCTGAACATTGCTTCGTGATGTTGTTTATGCCTTGTCCAACCTGATATTTTTTGCGCTTTCACCATGCTTGTTTGAACTTGTTATGATGTGATTTAGCCGTAGCTCAGTGTTCCTCTTTTGTTAAGCATCTCCTGTAGATCACTGCCATATGCTTTGTTTTTATGTTTGGGTGCTGTAGCATAGTTTCTTGTTGCGTGCTAAGTAGCATCGTGCTGTTAATCGCAGCTTTGTGCCATTCTTGTCTTGCTTGCCATTTGCAAACCGTGCATCCGTTCCCGGCGATCTTTATATCGATTTCAACCGAAATCATCTCATCTTTCCAGCAGCATACTTAGTTTGCCAAGTTGATGCCTTTTTCATCATCTTTCCTTCCGAAGCACGCATATGCATTGCATATTACATCTCGCATATCATGACATGTATTGCATCATGTTGCTTGTGCATTGCATCGTGATTTATTGTGGTTCCTTTGCTTGTGTTCTTGATTTGGGTAGAGCCGAGAGACGAGTACGTGCACGAGGAACCTGTTGAGTACGCTAACGAGGATCAAGCCTTCGACAACTCTGAGAACCTTGCAGGCAAGATGACCATACCTTCGATATCACTTCTATCTTTACTTGCTAGTACTCGCTCTATCGCTATGTTAGCTCTACCTGCCATTGTTTATCATGCCTCCCTATTGCCATGTCAAACCTCTAACCATCCTGTCCTAGCAAACCGTTGTTTGGCTATGTCACCGCTTTTGCTCAGCCCCTCTTATAGCGTTGCTAGTTGCAGGTGAAGATGAAGTTTGTTCCTGGTCGGAACATGGATATTTTGGGATATCACAATATCTCCTGTTTAATTAATGCACCTTATATACTTGGTAAAGGGTGGAAGGCTCGGCCTTATGGCTGGTGACTTGTTCCACTCTTGCCGCCCTAGTTTCCATCATACCGGTGTTATGTTCCTTGATTTTGCGTTCCTTACACGGTTGGGTGATTTATGGGACCCCCTTGACAGTTTGCTTTGAATAAAACTCCTCCAGCAAGGCCCAAACTTGGTTTTACCATTTGCCACCTAAGCCCTTTTCCCTTGGGTTTTCGCGAGCCCGAGGGTCATCTTTATTTTTTTCCCAGGGCCAGTGCTCCTTCGAGTGTTGGTCCAACCTGAGCGATGTCCGGCGCCCCTTGGGCAACCAGGGTCTATGCCAACCCAACGTCTGGCTCATCCGGTGTGCCCTGAGAACGAGATATGTGCAGCTCCTATCGGGATTTGTCGGCACTTCGGGCGGCTTTGCGAGTCTTGTTTTACCATTGTCGAAATGTCTTGCGAACCGGGACTCCGAGACTGATCGGGTCTTCCCGGGAGAAGGTTTATCCTTCGTTGACCGTGAGAGCTTATGATGGGCTAAGTTGGGACACCCCTGAAGGGTATATTATCTTTCGAAAGCCGTGTCCGCGGTTATGAGGCAGGTGGGAATTTGTTAATGTCCGGTTGTAGATAACTTGACACTTGACTTCATTAAAATGCATCAACCGTGTGTGTAGCCGTGATGGTCTCTTCTCGGCGGAGTCCAGGAAGTGAACACGGTTTGAGTTATGCTTGACGTAAGTAGTTTCAGGATCACTTCTTGATCACTTCTAGCTTCTCGACCGACGCATTGCTTCTCTTCTCGCTCTTACTTGCGTATGTTAGCCACCATATATGCTTAGTGCTTGCCGCAGCTCCACCATATTACCCCTTTACCTACCTATGAGCTTAAATAGTCTTGATCTCGTGGGTGTGAGATTGCTGAGTCCTCGTGACTCACAGATTCTACCAAAACAGATGCAGGTGCCGAGGATACTAGCGCAGATGGCGCAACCGAGCTCAAGTGGGAGTTTGATGAGGCCCTTGGTCGTTACTATGTATCGTTTCCAGATGATCAGTAGAGGAGCCCAATCGGGACGATCGGGGATCTAGCATTTGGGGTTGTCTTCTTTTCATTTGAACTTGACCCTAGCCGGTCTATGAGTGTATTTGAATGATGTATGATCTTATCTATGTATTGTATGAAGTGGCGATTGTAAGCCAACTCTCTTTATCCCATTCTTGTTCATTACATGGGATTGTGTGAAGATGACCCTTCTTGCGACAAAACCACCATGCGGTTATGCCTCTAAGTCGTGCTTCAACACGTGGGAGATATAGCCGCATTGTGGGTGTTACAAGTTGGTAATCAGAGCCATCCCCGACTTAGGAGCCCCCTGCTTGATTGTTTGCTGGCGAAGTTGAGTCTAGAACAAAAATGTTTTGAGTCTTAGGATTATATATATCGGAGAGTAGGATTCTTTTTACTCCCCAGTCCCTTCGTCACTCTGGTGAGGTCTCCTGACGTAGATGTTTTGACTTTCCTCTTCTCAAATTTCACTAAAAAAAATTAGGATCACGCGGGTATCTTGGAATTGTTCCGATGGTTTTGTGACGAGAACATTGTTCTTGGTGCCTCCTGACATTTAGGGGTTGTGGCAGTGTCCCGGGGAGTTGAGCTCCGAGGTGTTGTCGTCACAATTTTATCGTTGCAGTTCTGGAATACCTGAGTTTTGCCGACATCGAAAATCTCTTTTATGCAGTTGTTGGTGAGATAACCTCGACGTCACCCAGTACTGGGGAGTTCGGGAGTATTACCATAACTCGTATAACGGATGCTTTTCGAAGGTTGAGGTACATGATTTCCGAAGGTTTCTTGGTTATGTGTTGACGGATGGATACAACTGGATGTAGGGATTGTTAGTTTGGGTGAGATATATTGCTTCCCCTGTATCCCCAACACCTGATTGCATAACCAGAAAGTTTCGGGAGTTTATAGGTGGGATTCAAGTAGCTCTAGCATTTCTTCCCGCAGATATTTGGTTTGTGATTGGGTAATCCTTACCACTTATTTGTTCCAGTTGCACCTTGTTTATTTCATTCATAAATCTCTTATCAAGTGGCTTCTCACCTTAATGGATGTGTGATGTTTGCTTTGGAATTCATTCGTTCATCCTTGTTTGAATGTTTGGTGTGAAGACTATATGTTGCAATTTCTATTCGTTGATTCAACTTGTCTATCTGTCTATCAAGATGCTAACAGATGTCACCCTCTTCAGGATGGCTCCACCAACGCGTCAGAATCCGGATCGCAATGATGGGAGTCAGGCGAACCCTCCACCTCCACCTCCGCCTCCGGAGGCATGGCAAGCTTTGATGGCAGCCTCAAACGCCCATGCCCAGATGATGATTCAGCTCATGCAAGAGCGCAACCAAGGCCAAGGAAACCAAGGGAATCAAGGTCAAGGGCAGTTCAATCATCAGCCTCAGTTTCCTACCCTCAACCAGTTCATGGCAAATCAGCCGAAGTCTTTCAGCTACTGTGCCGAGGCCACAGACGCTGATGATTGGCTCGTGGATATCAACAAGCATTTTGAATGCAGCAATGTCAGGCCTGAGGACTATGTCAAGTTCGCTTCTTTTCAGCTCAAGGATCAAGCAGCTGATTGGTTCCAGCAATACAAGGATTCCAGAGGAGGTCGAGTGATTACTTGGACTGATTTCTGTCGGGACTTTAAAGCTCACCATATTCCTACCAGTGTTGTTGAGAGCAAGCGTGAGGAGTTCCGCAATCTCAAGCAAGGCAACATGTTAGTGTATGAATACAACAAGCAGTTTCAGAAACTTGCTCGCTTCACTAAGCAAGATGTTCCTGATGAGAAGAGTATGATCTATCAATTCAGAGGTGGCCTTAGAGAGGATCTGCAGTTAGCTCTCGTTCTTGTTGATCCCACTCAGTTTGATCAATTCTACAATATGGCACTCAAGCAAGAAGGTGCTCAGCTCAAGTGTGAGGCTTCTAAGAAGAGAATCAGGGATGCAGTGCAGTCTTCTTCTTCCTCACAAGTGGCAGCTAAGCAGCAGAAGTTCTACCTTCCTCCTCCTCCGTTTCGTTAGCCTTACCAGCAGAAGAACTCAGGTGCTCGTGGATCTTCCCACCCACCCAACCCAGGCTATCAGAACAAGTCTCAGCCTCAAGCTCCAAGGTCAAATGCTCCTTATCATCATCCGCTCTCAGAAGTGACTTGCAACAAGTGCCAGCAGAAAGGTCACTAAGTGAACAAATGCTTCAATCAAAGGCGCCTTCCTCCTCCTCCTCCTCCTGTGAGATCTTCAAGCAATGCAGTGGTCAAGCATAATCCAAAGTCTGCAAAGGTGAACATGATGAATGCAGCGCAAGCATAGGAATCTTCTGATGTGATAATGGGTAATCTCTTAGTTAATGATATTCCTGCAAAAGTCTTATTTGATACTGGTGCATCGCATAGTTTCATCTCAAGACCTTTTACATCTAAGCATGAGATGGTTTTTCAAGATTTGCCTAGACCGTTATCAGTTGTCTCTCCGGGTAAATTCATGAACGCTAGCTCCATGGTTCGGGATGTCTCTATCAAGATGGGCGACTACAAATTTCTGTCTTCTCCAATTGTTCTTGGCGACTCTGATATTGATGTAATTCTCAGGATGGACTGGCTTTCTAAGCACAAGGCTCAACTTGATTGTGCTACCAGGCAAATTCAACTGACACACTCTTCTGAGGATGTTATCATCTATGCCGCTCGTGATGAAACCATTCGGTTGTTTTCTCTCAATGAGAAGGGCGAGTTGGATGCTATCTCTCAAGATCCAGTTGTTTGTGAGAACCAAGATGTCTTTCCAGAAGAGCTTCCGGGTATGCCTCCTCATCGGCCAGTTGAGTTCGTTATTGATCTTGAGCCTGGAAGGGAACCCGTTTGCAAGCGTCCATACAAGCTTGGACCCAAGGAGCTGAAGGAATTGAAGAAGCAGCTCGATGAACAGGAGCGTCTGGGTTTGATCAGACCGAGTTCTTCCCCATGGGGTTGTGGAGTTCTTTTTGTCCAGAAGAAGGATGGCACGGACCGACTTTGCATCGATTACCGTCCATTGAACAAGAAGACAATCAAGAACAAGTATCCACTTCCCAACATCAATGAGCTTTTCGAGCAACTCAAAGGTGCTAAAGTTTTCTCCAAGCTTGACCTTCGTATGGGTTATCATCAGATTCGCATTTGTGAACAAGATATACCCAAGACAGCTTTCAGAACAAGCTATGGTTCTTATGAATATACTGTCATGTCTTTCGGCCTTGTCAATGCTCCTCCAACATTCTCTCGCATGATGAACTTTATCTTCAACCCCTACACCAATGAACTCATCTTGGTGTATCTCGACGATATTTTGGTCTTCTCCAAGAATAAGTCGGATCATGCCAAACATTTGCGGTTGGTGCTCGACAAGCTCAGAGAGCATCAATTCTATGCGAAGTTTTCCAAATGTGAGTTCTGGCTTGATGAAGTTCTTTACCTTGGTCATATCATCTCTGCCAAGGGCATTGCTGTTAATCCCGAGAAAGTGTCTGCAGTCATGAATTGGGAACCTCCTCAGAATGTCAAGCAGCTCCGCAGTTTTCTTGGTCTTGCAAGCTATTGCCGAAGATTCGTTGAGAACTTCTCTAAGATTGCAAAGCCTCTTTCCAACCTCCTCCAGAAGCATGTCAAGTATGTCTGGACGCCTGAGTGTGACGTCGCTTTCAACACCCTCAAAGAGAAGCTAGTCACAGCTCCTGTCTTGACTCCTCCTGATGAATC
Organism: Triticum aestivum; assembly: GCF_018294505.1. Lineage (NCBI taxonomy): Eukaryota > Viridiplantae > Streptophyta > Magnoliopsida > Poales > Poaceae > Triticum > Triticum aestivum. Next base: position 448,401,329 of record NC_057810.1, on the reverse strand, counting down.
CAAGCCATTCGAAGTTTTCTGTGATGCTTCCCTTCAATGTCTCGGTGCTGTGTTGATGCAAGAGAAAAAAGTCATGGCCTATACCTCTCATCAGTTGAATCCCAACGAAAAGAACTACCCCACTCACGATCTTGAGTTGGCGGCAGTTGTCCATGCATTGATAACATGGAGACATCTCTTATTGGGAAGGCAAGTGGACATTTTCACCGATCACAAGAGCCTCAAGTATATCTTCACTCAACCCAACCTAAACCTCAGGCAAACTCGATGGGTCGAAATGATTCAAGAGTACAATCCGAGTATTGAATATATTCCTGGTAAGGCGAATGTGATTGCAGATGCTCTGAGCAGAAAGGCTTATTGGAACAGTCTAATTCTCAAGTCGTTTCAACCGGATCTTTGTGAGGCTTTCCGCAAGCTGAATCTTCAAGTTGTTCCTCAAGGCTTTCTTGCCAACCTCATAGTCTCTCCTACTTTGGAAGATCAAATTCGTGAGGCACAACTCCTGGATACCATGGTGAAGAAGGTGAAACGTGGTATTGACAAGGGCATTCCCAAATACAAGTGCTATCGCTTGGATGACAAAGATACTCTTTTCTTCGAGGATCGAATTGTGGTTCCTAAAGGTGATCTGAGAAAAGTCATCATGAATGAGGCACACAATTCCCTCCTATCCATTCATCCTGGAAGTACAAAGATGTACCATGACCTCAAGCAGTCATATTGGTGGACTCGAATGAAGCGAGAAATTGCTCAATTCGTGAATGAATGTGATGTCTGCAGAAGGGTGAAAGCAGAACACCAACGACCAGCTGGTCTCCTCCAACCTCTTGCTATTCCGGAATGGAAGTTTGATCATATCGAGATGGACTTCGTGACTGGTTTTCCTATGTCCAAGCGTGGAAATGATGCTATCTTCGTTGTCATTGACAAGCTTACCAAAGTGGCTCATTTTCTTCCTATCAAAGAATCTATCACAGCAGCTCAGCTTGCAGAGCTATACACCTCCAGAATTGTCTCCTTGCACGGCAATCCACAATTGATATCTTCAGATCGTGGAAGCATCTTCACTTCTAAGTTCTGGGACTCCTTTCAAAAGGCCATGGGCTCCAACATTTGTTTCAGCACAGCTTTCCATCCTCAAACAAGTGGCCAAGTCGAGTGAGTCAATCAAATCCTTGAAGATATGCTCAGGGCTTGTGTCATCTCTTTCGGTATGAAGTGGGAAGATTGTCTCCCATATGTCGAGTTCTCCTACAACAACAGCTTCCAAGCGAGTTCGGGCAAGGCCCCATTCGAAATTCACTATGGCAAAAAGTGCTGTACTCCTCTCAATTGGTCCGAGACAGGTGAACACCAACTTCTTGACAACGACTTGATCACAGAAGCTGAAGAAATGTGGAAAGTCATTCGTGAGAATCTCAAAGCTGCGCAATCACGACAGAAGAGCTATTATGATAGCAAGCACCGTGACTTGGCTTTTGAAATCGGAGACCATGTCTACCTCCGCGTCTCTCCAATGAAAGGCACTCGTCGCTTCGGTATCAAAGGGAAGCTTGCCCCTAGATATGTGGGTCCTTTCAAGATCATTGGCAAAAGAGGCGACCTCGCCTATCAACTTGAGCTTCCGTCCAACTTTGCAAACGTGCACGATGTGTTTCACGTGTCACAGCTTCGCAAGTGCTTCAAGACTCTTGAGCGCACTATCAACTTCGAAGAGATTGACCTCCAAGAAGATCTCTCTTATCATGAGCACCCCGTTGCTATTCTTGAAGAAACCGAGCGCAAGACTCGCAACAAGTCAATCAAATTCATGAAAGTGAAGTGGTCACACCATTCCGACCGAGAAGCCACCTGGGAGCGCGAGGATCACCTCCGTTCCAAATATCCGGAGTTCTTTTAGTCCTAGATCTCGAGACGAGATCCTATTGTAGTGGTGGAGTGTTGTAACACCCCGGATGTAACTTTCCATCTTTGTAACTCCAACTCTTGCCATTTTCGGCTATGTGATATGATATTCCCTCCGTGGTTGGGTTTTGTCTTTTGTTTTTCATTTTATTCATGTCATGCATATCATATCATGTCATCATGTGCATCTCATTTGCATACGTGTTCGTCTCATGCATCCGAGCATTTTCCCCATTGTCCGTTTCGCAATCTGACACTCCCACATGCACCGGCACACCCCTCTTGTCTCTTTTCATGTGCGGGTGTTAAATGTTCTCGAAATGGACCAAGCCTTGCCAAGTGGCCCTGGTATAGCACTGGTAGACCACCTGTCAAGTTTCGGGTCATTTGGAGCTCGTTTGGTACTCCAACGGTTAACCGCACTCCCGCAAAGGCCTCTTTTGAGTTGCAGCCCAACACCCCTCCAAAACAGCCCAATAACCCATCTAAGTCACTTCCATGCTCTCCGTCGTGGGATCATGACCATGTGGGCGAAAACCGCACCTCATTTGGACACTCCTAGCTCCCTCTACCTATAAATATGTGCTACCCCCCCCGGATTTTTCGCAGTCCAACCCTAGCCCCGCTCCTCTCCGCGCCGCCGGCCCGCCAG
>NC_057810.1:448356805-448398192 GCF_018294505.1 Triticum aestivum | reverse complement strand
TGCCCGAAGACCGCGTCGCCGCCTCGTCCGGTCGCCGTGCCGTCGCCGGCCTCCGCCGTGCTCCGGCCGCCCGACCCCGACTCCGCCCGACGCCGCCAGCGCCGGATCCGGCCAGATCCGGCCGGCCCGGCCTCTCCTCCGTCCCCCTCCGGCTTCCCCGAGCTCCGGCGGGCGAACCTCGAAGCCCGCACGCACCAGATCCGATCGAAGCCTCGGTTGACTTTTCTTCCTCCCCCGATTTTCGTCCAAGTCCTTAACTGCAATAAATTTGGTTGCATGTTCATCGCCCCACATCTTTGCACCCGTGGCTCCGTTTTGGGCGTGTAGCATACCAAATTGTTCGCCTCGACGAGTACATAGTTTCATCTCATTGCATCATTTTCATTTGAGCTCATCTTGATGACCGAAATGCTATTGGAAGAGTGCTTCATAATGTTAGTTTCAGATTCTTATCAGAACATGCACTTTTGTCATTTTTGCCATGATTGATGTGTGCATCCTATGTACTTGATCCCTACATGTGTTTTGAACTATGCTATGTCTTCTGTACAGAGGTACTTGCTATGTATTTTTGTGATCAATGTGGTGACTAGCACAAGCATGCAAACTAGGCTCCGTGATATTGCTGATTTTAGTCCCTGTTCTGCTGATATTTTGATGCCATGTAAACATGATGCTACAGAGAGATCCATGCATATTTTGAGATACTTCAGTAAGGGTGTTTTGAACATATGGTTATGCTTTATGCATCCATGCCCCTGGTTGCAATTATGGAGTAGTTTAGTATGTCAGTTTCGTGCTCTACTTTTGCTTCAAAATGTTTCCTGGCAGATTGTTTACATGTTATTCAATTTTGCCAAGGTTGTTGTAGTTGATCCGTGTATTCTATGATGTTGTTCTTGCCATGTATAGCTTCTATGCCATGTCTTCTTGGTGGATGTATGCTTATTTTATCATGAAATGCTCTGTAGTGAGTGCATCGAGCTCACGAAGATGCCTTCGTAATTCTGTCAATGCCATGCTTTGTTTGCTGAATCTGTTAACGAATCTTGCTACGTTTACATGGGTGCCATGATATTTTCTGGTCCTTTTTGACTCATGGTCACTAAGGGACTTTTGGTCTATGCTTTGAGTAGATTCATGCCATGTCTTGTTTTGCTATTATAAGTTCCTGTAGCATGTTGATAACTTGCTCTGAACATTGCTTCATGATGCTGCTTATGCCATGTCCAACCTGATATTTTTTGCACTTTCACCATGCTTGTTTGAACCTGTTATGATGTGATTTAGCCGTAGCTCAGTGTTCCTCTTTTGTTAAGCATCTCCTGTAGATCACTGCGATATGCTTTGTTTTTATGTTGGGTTGCTGTAGCATAGTTTCTTGTTGCGTGCTAAGTAGCATCGTGCTGTTAATCGCAGCTTTGTGCCATTCTTGTCTTGCTTGCCATTTGCAAACCGTGCATCCGTTCCCGGCGATCTTTATATCGATTTCAACCGAAATCATCTCTTCTTTCCAGTGGCATACTTGGTTTGCCAAGTTGATGCCTTGTTCATCATCTTTCCTTCCGAAGCACGCATATGCATTGCATATCACATCTCGCATATCATGACATGTATTGCATCATGTTGCTTGTGCATTGCACCGTGATTTATTGTGGTTCCTTTGCTTGTGTTCTTGCTTTGGGTAGAGCCGAGAGACGAGTACGTGCAGGAGGAACCTGTTGAGTACGCTAATGAGGATCAAGCCTTCGACAACTCTGAGAACCTTGCAGGCAAGATGATCATACCTTCGATATCACTTCTATCTTTGCTTGCTAGTACTCGCTCTATCGCTATGTTAGCTCTACCTGCCATTGTTTATCATGCCTCCCTATTGCCGTGTCAAACCTCTAACCATCCTGTCCTAGCAAACCGTTGTTTGGCTATGTCACCGCTTTTGCTCAGCCCCTCTTATAGCGTTGCTAGTTGCAGGTGAAGATGAAGTTGGTTCCTGGTCGGAACATGGATATTTTGGGATATCACAATATCTCCTGTTTAATTAATGCACCTTATATACTTGGTAAAGGGTGGAAGGCTCAGCCTTATGCCTGGTGACTTGTTCCACTCTTGCCACCCTAGTTTCTGTCATACCGGTGTTATGTTCCTTGATTTTGCGTTCCTTACACGGTTGGGTGATTTATGGGACCCCCTTGATAGTTCGCTTTGAATAAAACTCCTCCAGCAAGGCCCAAACTTGGTTTTACCATTTGCTACCTAAGCCATTTTCCCTTGGGTTTTCGCGAGCCCGAGGGTCATCTTTATTTTTTCCCCGGGCCAGTGCTCCTTCGAGTGTTGGTCCAACCTGAGCGATGTCCGGCGCCCCTTGGGCAACCAGGGTCTATGCCAACCCGACGTCTGGCTCATCCGGTGTGCCCTGAGAACGAAATATGTGCAGCTCCTATCGAGATTTGTCGGCACTTCGGGCGGCTTTGCTGGTCTTGTTTTACCATTGTCGAAATGTCTTGCGAACCGGGATTTCGAGACTGATCGGGTCTTCCCGGGAGAAGGTTTATCCTTCGTTGACCGTGAGAGCTTATGATGGGCTAAGTTGGGACACCCCTGTAGGGTATATTATCTTTCGAAAGCCGTGCCCGCGGTTAGGAGGCAGATGGGAATTTGTTAATGTTTGGTTGTAGATAACTTGACACTTGACTTCATTAAAATGCATCAACCGTGTGTGTAGCCATGATGGTCTCTTCTCGGCGGAGTCCGGGAAGTGAACACGGTTTGAGTTATGCTTGACGTAAGTAGTTTCAGGATCACTTCTTGATCACTTCTAGCTTCTCGACCGACGCATTGCTTCTCTTCTCGCTCTTACTTGCGTATGTTAGCCATCATATATGCTTAGTGCTTGCCGCAGCTCCACCATATTACCCCTTTACCTACCTATGAGCTTAAATAGTCTTGATCTCGTGGGTGTGAGATTGCTGAGTCCTCGTGACTCACAGATTCTACCAAAACAGATGCAGGTGCCGAGGATACTAGCTCAGATGGCGCAACCGAGCTCAAGTGGGAGTTTGATGAGGCCCTTGGTCGTTACTATGTATCGTTTCCAGATGATCAGTAGAGGAGCCCAATCGGGACGATCAGGGATCTAGCATTTGGGGTTGTCTTCTTTTCATTTGAACTTGACCCTAGCCGGTCTATGAGTGTATTTGAATGATGTATGATCTTATCTATGTATTGTGTGAAGTGGCGATTGTAAGCCAACTCTCTTTATCCCATTCTTGTTCATTACATGGGATTGTGTGAAGATGACCCTTCTTGCGACAAAACCACCATGCGGTTATGCCTCTAAGTCATGCTTCAACACGTGGGAGATATAGCCGCATCGTGGGTGTTACAAGTTGGTAATCAGAGCCATCCCCGACTTAGGAGCCCCCTGCTTGATTGTTTGCTGGCGAAGTTGAGTCTAGAACAAAAATGTTTTGAGTCTTAGGATTATATATATCGGAGAGTAGGATTCTTTTTACTCCCCAGTCCCTTCGTCACTCTGGTGAGGTCTCCTGACGTAGATGTTTTGACTTTCGAAAGCCATGCCCGCGGTTAGGAGGCAGATGGGAATTTTTTAATGTTCGGTTGTAGATAACTTGACACTTGACTTCATTAAAATGCATCAACCGTGTGTGTAGCCGTGATGGTCTCTTCTCGGCGGAGTCCGGGAAGTGAACACGGTTTGAGTTATGCTTGACGTAAGTAGTTTCAGGATCACTTCTTGATCACTTCTAGCTTCTCACCGACGCATTGCTTCTCTTCTCGCTCTCACTTGCGTATGTTAGCCACCATATATGCTTAGTGCTTGCCGCAGCTCCACCATATTACGCCTTTACCTACCTATGAGCTTAAATAGTCTTGATCTCGCGGGTGTGAGATTGCTGAGTCCTCGTGACTCATAGATTCTACCAAAACAGATGCAGGTGTCGAGGATACCAGCGCAGATGGCGCAACCGAGCTCAAGTGGGAGTTTGATGAGGCCCTTGGTCATTACTATGTATCGTTTCCAGATGATCAGTAGAGGAGCCCAGTCGGGACGATCGGGGATCTAGCATTTGGGGTTGTCTTCTTTTCATTTGAACTTGACCGTAGCCGGTCTATGAGTGTATTTGAATGATGTATGATCTTATTTATGTATTGTGTGAAGTGGCGATTGTTAGCCAACTCTCTTTATCCCATTCTTGTTCATTACATGGGATTGTGTGAAGATGACCCTTCTTGCAACAAAACCACCATGCGGTTATGCCTCTAAGTCGTGCTTCGACACGTGGGAGATATAGCCGCATTGTGGGTGTTACAGATGCGTGGAATGACAGTTCCAAGGATGAAAGCGTAAATGAGCAGCGGCCCCGCAGTCTTAAAGGGACACGCAAGCCGCCTCTCTACTATTCACTGCAGGATGACGCAAGCACGCGTCGGTCATCCCACGTGCGAGTCCCATGTCACGCATTCAACGCGAATCTTGGGGAAGCGCAGCGGACGAAGGGTTACCACGGTCAAAACCGGCCCTGCCTACCCGCGCAGCGTTCTGGGCCTAGCCCAACAACACGTCGCTCTTATGTGTGGCCCAGGCCCGGGGGCTCCTGTCGGTGTACAAAAGTAGGGGTTCTACTTTGCACCACTCTACCTGTGCACGGGCAGTTAGAGCCATGCGCAAGGCCACACTTGGCAAGGCAAGGGAAGGAGGCCGAGGCCACAAGACGGTCAAAGCAGCGCCACGACAGAGACACGGAGGACGAGAGGGCGAGGTGGTTTCCCCCGGCAAGACCCTTGCCGGGGCGGCCTCCACGGCCCCGGCAGGGACCTTGCCAGGACAGCTTGCCCAACCCCAACGGAGCGCGCCACACTCGAGCCCAAGGTTTCCAACAACCACATTGGGACCAAGGCTCGGGAGGCGCCTCCATGATGGCATGCAAATCTTTGTGAAGATCATAAACACTCCAAGTCAGATGAGGATTAGAAGACGACAAAGCTCGGCGAGATCCTTGCCGAAGAAACCCACAAGACCTCTGGCAAGATACTTGCCGGGGACGACCACGATGCCACGGCAAGACCCTTGCTGGGGCCCCGACAAGGACCTTGCCGAGGACATCCGCAGAGCCACAGCCAGGCCCACACCCGCCAAGCTTCCACCGCTGCTCCCATCCAGCTACCAGCCCACCAGCTAGGCAGGCACCTGCGTGTCGACATGAGGCTTCCAAGCCAACTCAGCGAGCGCGTACGTGGTGGCATGCAAATCTTCGTGAAGGCCCTACCACTGCGCCACCTCAGCAGCCTGCCAGCCTACATGGCGTTGACCGCCTCGCTGGCCCGGGCGCGTGTCAAAACAAGGCAAGGCGGTGGTGAAATGAGGGGACACTTCAGAGGCGCATTTAATGCATCTTGTCTCGTAATGGCTAAGCGATGAGCTTAGCCACAGTACACCGATGCCACCTCCTGTGTGCCACTGTGGCGATCCCCTTGACTATAACAGGAGGCTCGAGGCATCTAGGAGAGGGATTCAGACCCTTGGAAAAGGTACACTCATCGTAGCTAGCTCAAGAACTCCAAGAACAATCAAATAGACACAATATATAGCAGGACTAGGGTATTATGCATCCTCCCGGCCTGAACCTGGGTAAACGACCCGTGTGCTTGTGCTAATTGCTAATCCCGCTCTTCTCGCGACCCTGCGCTCCGCAACCGTAGTAGGTATACCTGTGATCCCGTAGGTGTCGTTTTCCACCGACATTATTGATATTGTGTTGATGTGCTTTTATGATGGTTATGTTTGAGGTTTTGTGATAGTTTGGTCATATGTTCTTAATGGTTGTCACCGTGAGGGGTTTCTCTCCACATAATGTTTGCAATGATTATCACTGAGAGGGGGAGCTCTTCAGTAAATTTGTATTTAGTATAGAACAACCATTATTTCTGTTGTACTATGTGTATATTGTCATCAACAACCAAAAAGGGGAAGACTGAAAGTGCAATCATGCCCTTAATCTTATTTTGATGTTGATGACAATATACTCATAAGGGACTAAGATAGTTTGCCAAGTATATCTCAGGGTTTAGTCCCCTCGGGGTCATGTGTCTATGCATTATGACTTGGGAAATATTTATCTTCCTCAAGAACGAAGAATCAAGTCTACTAGCATAGTCACCTTTTTATGCTTATCCTTGAGTATAGTGATCCCGCACTATTAAAAGGGGAACATGGGGTTTTGTGAGAATCTTGCTCAAAATCCTATTCTACGACTCATTGTGTGATATTTCTTTCTGTCGGACGACCGATACTCACCGGACGTCCGGTCCCTCCTATACAACGCCAAAACATCGGACGTCCGGTATTCACCGGACATCCAGCTATCTCTCATTAGTAACAAAACCTCAGACGTCCAGTATTCTTCGGTCGTCCGGTACCTTTTCTACAGAGCCAAAACATCAGTAGTCCGGTGTCCATCGGACGTCCAGTACTTTCTCTACCGAGCCAAAACATCGGACGTCCAGAAACCTCCGATCGTCTGGTACTTTCTATACCGTGCCAAAATATCGGACGTCCGGTCTCTGTCGGACGTCCGGTGTCTTCTGAGCCCTCAGTCGTCCATTGTGCATCGGACATCCGATGCTACACTATTGTTTTGGTCCCAACGACCACTTATTGAGGCATACTATAAATATCTCTCTCCCATTTCATGTCAGGGCTTGTCGGATTTCGGGTTCCGCAAACAATTGATAGGTTCGAACTCTGAGGTGCGTGCGAAGATCTCAGTCTCCCCAGTCTGCCTACTCGCCGATCACATGGCCTAGCGTGTCGAGCTTGAAGGAAATGGGACATAGCAGTTTACCCAGGTTCGGGCCACCTTGCGGTGTAAAACCCTACTCGTGCTTTGTGGTGGATTTGCCTTGAGGGGCTGAGGATGAACTAGTACAGTGGAGAACAACCTCAGGAGGTGTGTTCTTGAGCTCAAGTGAGTTGGTGAGGGTGGAATGGATGTGGTCGACTTGATCTGTCCTTTTTCCTCCCCCGCTCCATGGTGGTGGCTAGGTCCTATTTATAGTGGCCTTGGACCTCTTCCCAAATGAAGGCGGGACAGGATCCCACAACGGCCAAATTCGAAGGGAGGCAACTACTACATCTTATCCTGACTAAAGTGGTCTTCGCCTACAAAAGCCTATGGTCATGATGCTGCGGTGGGCTCGGCGATGACCTCCATCCTGCTATCCTGGCGGTCTTGGTCTTGTTGCATGGGAGTGGAAACCTTTGGTTGCTTCCTCGGGACTCCGCGCCTGCTGCTTGCCTCCTTTGCACCAAAGAGGAAAGTGGTACACTGCGCCCGCGAGCGCCCGCCAGGCCTCGATGATCATGGCTCACGTCACCTGAGCCTCACGAGGTGAGCCTTGCATAGAAATCTTTAATTCTCAGGAGCCAGCCTGAGGAGGCTAGTCTCTTTGGAGGTCTTGGTGTCGTCCACCTCGCGAGGGTTTTCAGTTGTCGATGTCGAAGGTGGGCCGTACTAGGCCATTGATGGAGCCACGCCGCGGGCCGCAAGTAGGCAATTTAGGAACCCCCATATCCAGAATACGGATAGTAGCCCCCGGGACCAAGGCGCGCTCAGACTTGGCTTCTAGGCAAAGCCAAAGGGCAAGTGCGGAGCGTCGCGGGACCTAACCGCCTGCGGCCTTGGGCGACGCGTGGTGATTGTGGGACGTGGGCGTATCCGCTTCCCTACGCTGCCTCCGCAACCGCTTGACTTGACGAGTCGCTGCTGCATGCAGAGAAATATCATCATTACATGGGATCATGGAGGGCGGCGGTTGGCCTCCCTCTAGTTATAAATGAGGGGAGGGGCAGAGCCCCCCTCGCTCATCTCCATTTTCTTCCTGCCCACTCCTCCTTCTTCTTCGTCTTGTAGTAGCGTCCATGGCGCCAATTAGGAGATTCTCTGCAGGGGAGAAGGGAAAAGCCGCTCGGGAGGAGCCAGAACCGCTTCAGCTGAAGAAAAGGTTTTGTCGTCCTTGCGACACCGGCGCGGGGCAGGGGGTGACCCGGCCTTGGCACAAGCGGCCTCCGCCTGGCTTCCCTCTTCCCTAGTACGCCCGCGCGCAGGATGGCAATGCCCACCATCATGCGATTCGGGGAAGACGTGGGAAAGTTGCAATCGTGCAGCCAGCAGGGCCTTGAACCTATGCCAACGGTAGCTTGCGCGAGTGCGTGGTGTGGGAGGCAATGCCGCCTTGCTCGTGGATCCAGTTCCCGAGGTTCTTCGCCGACGAGATGCCGCCGAGGGGGCCACTTGAGCTATGGATGCAAAACGCCAGGTGCTGAAGCCTGGCCACCGGAGCAGAGGTTGAGGTAGTGCCTCCGGGCGGTATCTTCATGACCCGTGGATGGGGTGAGGTTGCCCGCGCCTGTCACGCAGAAGGGGATCTCTCCATCCACTTCGAGTATGACGGTGCCTCCACATTGCTCTTCAAGGTCTTCGACGAGGAGGGCCAGTGGTTGGAGTGATGCCCCGAAGGAAGTAGTCCGCGGGGCGCGGTTGTGAGCGTCGAGCCCGCCTCCGACTTCGTCGGCATCCCCTCCTGCAGCAGCGACGACTCCTGGGAATCCAGTGACTCTCCCGAGCCCAGTGATTATTTGGAGTCCAGCGACGATAGCGACATGCTGCCAAGCTCTCACCGCACTCAGAGTGCAGCAGCGGCATCCGCCTGGCGTCGCCGGTGATGCCCGTTGGCCTGGTCCTTTGAGATCTTCCTTCTTTTGTTTCCCTGCACGGAATTATGACAAGCCCCATGGGGGTATGTAAGAAACCATTATGCTTTTGTTCCAACGTTAGTCTTCCTAGTACTGTGTTGAAATTGCGTATACCGCTCTGGGACGATTCCCCCTTTCCATTCTCGAGGTAGCTTAGCGCTCTATGCCGACAAAACCCAGTCCCCAGGCAGGCTTCATCCGTCGCTGGTATGCCAGGTCATGATGTCGTGGTCAAGGCCAGGGGGTGAGCGGCCCGAGGTCCGGTGAGAGATCCTGAGGCGTGATGCTCAAGAGGTCCCCTTTGGCGTACAAGAAGCCCCCCAAGGGCCGGAAAGGAAAGTGACATTGCCCGAGCGAGGTTGGGAAGGTCGTGAGGTTCACACTGATATGCGCTAGTGACTTATCTTAGTGAGCCTGCGGCGATTCCCATGGGTGGTGCTCATCCATGCCTTAATGGTAGCGCCTCTTGGTAGGGCTCAGGATGGCCATCCCCTTTTCTTGCTCGTCTAGATGCTCTACGTCCTTGGGTCCCGGCCCTCGAGCGAGGCTCAGCCGCCGCTGGTATGCCAGGTCGCAATGCCATGGTCAAGGCCAGGGGGTGAGGGCTAGAGAGCCCGTAGGAGTTCCTGAGGCGCAATGCTCAGGAGCCCCCCCTTTAATGTGCAAGTGACTTGCGTGAGAAGCAGGTGGCCGTCAGGCCTGCCCGTAGTTAAGCTCCGGATATTCATGCAAATTAGCCTATGGAGGAGAATACAACCCTGAATTGTGCTTGCTGCCTGTCCATTGATCTTTCGGCAGGAAGATGAAGGCACTAAGGACCCGGTGAGGTGACGTGCGCGGGGCAGGCCGCGAGCGAGAGCTCGGTCTCTCAGATTTATTGGTGTTGCAGGAACGGACCCGAGCACAAGTCCCATGCCAGCATGTGTAGCCCCTGTTGCGAGATGAGCAAAATGCGAGTCAGCAATGCGGGGAGGCCACGAGGGGTATAGGACTTGAAGCAAGAAGGTGATAATCATAAAGCAACTCATGGAAGAAGGTAAGCTAGTTCAGATAAATGCAAGAAGGATACATCCCGCAGGGACTGACCCATGCAGCTTGGGGATAGTGCAGCTCGTGGGGCGCCCCCCAACTGAACGAACTAAAATATGTCACCTAGTTCCATTGCTGAAGAGGTGTTGGACTAGCAGAAGGCGTGTGCTATAGAAGTCACTCCTCACAAGCCGCCCCGGCCCATAACCTCGGGAGGCTCTAGAGATCCGAGGGGCTCATGAGGATTCATCGCCACCTCCGCCTGGATCGCCTGGCGCCTGGCCTCCTGAGCCACCAGGACACCCCACATGTGGTGCTGGGATGCGGCAGCCGCGTTCTGCAAACCAAAGGGCATGCGAACCTAGATGTGAGGGGGGCCCTCGCATCGGCCAACACGGGACGGGCAGAAGAGCTCATGAGATGCGGCCTTGTTGATCCCCAGGATGTCAACACAGATGCGCAGCTCCTCGTCCTCGCCTGGGCGAGGAGCCATGCGTGGTGGTGGGCGGCGATCGCCTCGCATTTCTCTTGCCTCCCGAATCTTCTTGGCTACCTTGTTGAAAAACTCCTGAGCGCCAGGCGCCTCGCACCCTGCACTCTCTCCGCGGAAGTGCACACTAAAGCACGCCTCCACATGGTGCCCAAACGCCTCCCTCATGATGTTGGCCAGGTCAGAGGCCCTCCAGAGGAGAGCCCCCAAACCCAGCGTGAGGGGGCACTGGGCGCGCCTTCCTATGCGAGAGGGGAAGGCGCCCCGTCCACGGACGCCATGCTTGAGGCGGCACCGTCGGATGCCCCATCCTCCTGGGATCCCTGGTGGAGCAGCTACTTCTTCTTCTTGGGGACGGCCTTAGGAGGGAGGACAGTGCCCTTGTTGTTAGGGTTCTCGACCGCTGCAGCTTGGTAGGCGCACTCGAGAGATCACACCACGTCCTTTTCTTCACAAGCGACCGTGATGACGCTGCAGTTCCCTGGCATCTTGAGGATGTTGTAGCCGTGGTGCGTTGCCGCCATGAACTTGGCGAGAGATGGGTACCCAAGTATGGCATTGTATGGCAGGCGAATGTCAGCAACATCGAAGTCGATGAGCTCGGTGCGGTAATTGTCACGCTTGCCGAAGGTGACGGGGAGACGGACCTGTCCGATCGGATGCGTGGAGCCGTCGGTCACTCCTGAGAAGGTCTTGGTAGGCTGCAGCTGGTGATACGGCACTTGGAGCGTGTTGAACGTCTAGACAGAGAGAACATTGAGCCCCGCACCACCATCGATGAGCGTCTTGGTGACGAGTATGTTGCTGATGATGGGCGAGCAGAGCATCGGGAGCACGCCGGCTGTGGCCGTGCACTTGAGCTGGTCGGAGGAGTCGAAGGTGATGGCGTACTTGGACGACCTGAGCGGGCGCGTCGCCTTGAGCTTATGAAGGGCTGCATTCACCTCACGCGCAAACTGCTTGAAGATGCGATGAGAGGCTGGGGCTTGGGAGCCGCCCAGAATGTAGGCGATGGCACGAGGCTCTTGGAAGCCCCCAGCCCCCTCATCCTGATGGTGGTCTTCATTCCTTCTCAGTGGTGGCGGTAGTGGGGGAAGACCAGTGTTGCCTTGAGGTCGGTCCTCGCGAGGCTGATCCCTCCAAGCGCCCTTGCGAGGCTGGCCCTGCTAGCAGTCCTCTCGAGGTTGGTCGCGCCACTCCTAACGATGGTCACTACCGTCCCAGAATCCTCCACCTCGGACTCCTTCACGGCCGTAGCCTCGATAGTTCCACTCAGGTAGACGACCGAGGCTCCTGTCGCGGATGTTCCAGAGCTCCTGGTAGTCGTTGATTTTGTGGTTGTGCACATTGTGGAAGATGCAGAACGGGCGGCTGCCCTTGGATGACTCTGGTGTTGACACCAGATTTTGGCATAGTCAAGAATTTATTTAAGATGGCCTGAAATGGAGAAGTGATCTACATGAAAGAGTTCCATATTGTTGATATGAACATCTTTGAAGTTTGGGTCATCACCATCCGATTTTATCTCGAAGGACGAAACTATGCTCAAAGTACTAACATCTTATATTCAGAGTACAGTTTGGCCGATTAAGCCCCCAAGACCACCTCATATGGAAAAATGATCTACATGGATTGTCTTCATCTCGTCGAAACTAGCTATTTCAATATTAAAGTCATTCCAATCCGAGTCCATATGCAAAAGTTAGAGCCATCAGTATGCATCCCTATCAGGAGGCAAAAAATGGCGCACCCCACCACACACCATGTGTGATGGGTAGCGCGAATAATAACCTGTTTTGCGTGAGCGATTTGACCCTCAAGATGACCTCTGATCAAAACATGTTCAACATGAAAGTTGTTCGTCTTGTCAAAATGGTCAAGATATCTTTTGGACTCATTTCCATCTTAGGTCGTTTACCATCACAAAAAAGACCTGCAAGTTGTAGCCAGTTTAAACCGGACAGTTTTGGAAAGTTTGGACAAAACCAATCCGAATTTGACTAGGGTTTTGGATGTGAATCCAAGCCTTTTCCTTGGATGGCAAGTCCAGCTGCCTCTTGTATACCTAAGGGATGACGACCGATTGAACAACACACAATCGAACAAACACATCTACTACTTTTTCGTGTTCATCTATCCCCTACTCTTGTATCTTTCTTCTCGTTCTTCGTCGTTCTTCAGCAATGGAGGGCTGCGAATCCACGAGGCTCTAGGGGCGGTCAGGTCGACCTAGGGCAGCCCATAGCCTCTGTGTACCTAGATGGGGTCCCTCCCGGGCGTGTGGGGTTTCGGGTCTACAAAAGTATCCCCCGGCTGTCCTGCGTATCGCGCTGCCGGTCGGGTCTCCTTCGACGCAAGCTGTGGTGTATCACCCCCGGCGTTGAGGTACACGGTGACGTGTTCGTGTGCGAACACACTTTTTGGCGACTATGCTGGGGACAAAGCTTTCACTAGTAGAAAAAGGGTCAAATGTGAAGCACATTAGTGTTGGTTTGATTTTGAGCCGGCACTAATGTGTCCATTAGTGCCGGTTCCAACGGCTAGCCGGCCGCTCTCATTAGTACCCGTTCGTGGCGAACCTTTAGCACCGGTTCGTGCCACAAACCGGTACTAAAGTGAGTGGTGGCAGGATGTTGTCAGTGTGGGGCACCTTTAGTACCGGTTTGTGTTACGAACTGGTACTAAAGGTCGTCCTACATAAACCCTTTGTCCACCCGAGCTCACTCTGTTCTTCCCCTTTCCCCTCTCCTCCTCTGTTCTTCCCCTCTTCCTCGATCTCATCAAACATTTTTCCCAAAATTTGTCAAGATTTGAAGGCCCCCATCCATTCAAATGATCACAAAGGTTAGCAACTTTGTCCTTTCATCTCTCATTGCTAGATTAGCTCTTGCAATGCTCTGTATAGTGATTAATTTGTGTGTTTAGTAATTTGGGAGGAATTATATGTGCTAGTGTTTGATTTATATGCAATTTGAGGTCAAAAATAACACTTAGTTTGCATATGTAGGTGTGGCTTACTTAGTGCCTTCTAAATATCCATCGTAACCACCGTCGATCGCCCGCACCATCCCGTCGCTGGCACCACCTTGTGGTGAGGCTCTTGTTCATGAATGTTTTACATTACCAAATTGATGTTTGTGTTATTTGGATATATAGTTACTCGAATAATTATCTTACCCGTACGTTGTTTGTTATACATAGTGCCATGGTTTTGATATCCGTCCCCGTCGGCCCTCGTCCATGTTATGATTCGGATGTGGTATATTCTCCTTTAAAACTAGTTGTTGCATTTCATGTTTATGACAAATTATGCCCATCAAGTTGACATAGATATTTTTATCTAGGAGGCATGTGACCCGGAAATTCCAACCGACCCTATTGTCGAGAGGTTAAATTTAGTTGAAAGAGAAAACGAGTATTTGAAAGAAAAATTGAAAAGAATTGAGGGGGAGAAGATGGAATTGTAGTTGCATGTTGCCGATGTCGTCGATGATCAAAAGATCAAGATGGAGAAAATGCAATTGAAGATTAGAAAGATTTGAAAATATGCCATTG
This sequence comes from Triticum aestivum, assembly GCF_018294505.1. Classification (NCBI taxonomy): domain Eukaryota; kingdom Viridiplantae; phylum Streptophyta; class Magnoliopsida; order Poales; family Poaceae; genus Triticum; species Triticum aestivum. The sequence goes on along the minus strand of NC_057810.1, from coordinate 448,384,345 downwards.
ATAGTGAGGCTTGGTATCATTATGCTGTTGGATCAATTGTTACCTTAGTTGCAATCTTGATCGCATTTGTTGTTGAATTTAAATGCTTTAGCTAGAGAGTAATTTGTTTGTTGCATTTAAGTGTTGTATGAACTATATATATGTATGAACTTGTATTAATTTGGTATTTTCGGTGTTGTGTAATGAAGATGAGCCGACAATGGATGTATGATGACCTATGCTCTCCCAAGTTCATTAATGGCGTGCATACTTTTCTGCTTGCCGCTGAGGCAAACAAGCGGGCGGATGGTTTTATGCCTTGTCCAGGTGCTGGCTGTAAGAATGGTCACAATTACTCTACGTCAAGAACCATCCACGTCCACCTATTTGAGTCCAGTTTCATGCCCCACTATAATGTTTGGACCAAGCACAGAGAAAGATGGGTTATGATGGAAGACAATGAAGAAGAAGAGGACGACGACATCTATCCTGGCCATGGGTTCCCTGAATACGATGATACAACAATGGGGGAAGAAGCTGAGCCGGCAATGTGGGAAGAAGCTGAAGAAGAGGCATCAGATGAGCCCACTGATGATCTAGGTCAGGCCATTGCCGATGCAAAGAGAAACTGCGCAAGTGATTTGGAGAAGAAGAAGTTGCAACGCATGTTAGAGGATCACAAGAAATTGTTGTACCCGAATTGCGAAGCTGACAAAAAAAAGTTGGGCACCACACAGGAATTGCTGCAATGGAAGGCAGAGAATGGTGTATCTGACAAGGGATTTGGAAAGTTGCTGGTAATGATAAAGAATATGCTTCCAAAGGACAATGAATTGTCCGAGAGTACGTATGAAGCAAAGAAGGCTGTCTGCCCTCTAGGGTTAGAGGTGCAGAAGATACATGCATGCCCCAATGACTGCATCCTCTACCGCGGTGAGTACGAGGATTTGAACGCTTGCCCAGTATGCGGTGCATTTTGTTATAAGATCAGTCGCGATGACCCTGGTGATGTCGAGAGCGAGCGCCCCAGGAAGAAGATTCCTGCCAAGGTGATGTGGTATGCTCCTATAATACCGCAGTTGAAACATTTGTTCCAAAACAAAGAGCATGCAAAGGCGATGCGATGGCACGGAGAAGACCATAAGAAAGACAGAAAGTTGAGAGTACCCGCTGACGGGTCGCAATGGAGAAAAATCGAGAGATAGTACAGGGAGGAGTTTGCAGGTGACCCAAGGAACATATGGTTTGGTCTAAGCGCAGATGGCATTAATCCTTTTGGGTCGCAGAGCAGCAACCATAGCACGTGGCATGTGACTCTATGTTTGTATAAACTTCCTCCTTGGTTGTGCATGAAGCGGAAGTTCATTATGATGCCAGTGCTCATCCAAGGCCCTAAGCAACCCGGCAACGACATTGATGTGTACCTAAGGCCATTAGTTGAAGAACTATTACAGGTGTGGAATGGAAGAGGTGTACGTGCGTGGGATGAGCACAAACAGGAAGAATTTGACCTAAAGGCGTTGCTTTTCGTGACCATCAATGATTGTCCTGCTCTCAATAACCTTTCAGGATAGACAAACAAGGGATATCGTGGATGCACGCAATGTTTGGATGATACCAATAGTATATATTTGGATAGTTGTAGGAAGAATGTGTACCTGGGACATCGTCAATTTCTTCCGAGAAGGCATCCCGTAAGAAAGAAAGGCAAGCATTTTAAAGGTGAGGCGGATCACCGGATGAAGCCTTCCCACCGTACTAGTGCTGATGTAGATGATATGGTCAAGGATTTGAAGGTAATCTTTGGAAGGGGTCCTGGCAGACAACCTGTTCCGAAGGACGCTGACGGACGCGCACCCATGTGGAAGAAGAAATCTATATTTTGGGACCTGCCATATTGGAAAGACCTAGAGGTCCGCTCTGCAATCGACGTGATGCACGTGACGAACAATCTTTGCATGACCCTGCTGGGCTTCTTTGGTGTGTATGGGAAGACAAAAGATACACCAGAGGCACGGGAGGAATAGCAAAGTATGCACGGAAAAGACGACATACATCAGGGTCAGGCCAGCTATGCTCTTACCAAAGAAGAGAAGGAAATCTTCTTTGAATGCCTGGTCAGTATGAAGGTACCATCTAGCTTCTCGTCGAATATAAAGGGAATAATACATATCATAGAGCAAAAGTTCTAGAACCTAAAGTCTCATGACTGCCACGTGATTATGACGCAACTGCTTTTAGTTGCATTGAGGGGGCTTCTACCGGAAAATGTTCGATTAGCCATTGTGAAGCTATGTGCATTCCTCGATGCAATCTCTCAGAAGGTAATCGATCCAGAAATCATACAAAGGTTACAGAATGATTTGGTGCAATGTCTTGTCAGTTTCGAGTTGGTGTTCCCACCATGCTTCTTCAACATCATGACGCACGCCCTAGTTCACCTTTGCGAAGAGATTAATGTTTTGGGTCCTATATTTCTACACAATATGTTCCCCTTTGAGAGGTTCAGGGGAGTCTTGAAGAAATATGTTCATAACCATGCTAGGCCAGAAGGAAGCATCTCGAAGGGCCATGAAAATGAGGAGGTCATTGAGTTTTGTATTGACTTTATTCCTGACCTTAAGCTGATCGGTGTTCCTGAATCGCGGCATAAGGGCAGACTGGATGGAAAAGGCATGCTAGGAGGGGATCAAATAATATGTATGGATGGGCATTCTCTCACTGAAGCACACTACACAGTTCTACAGAATTCCGCCTTGGTGGTGTCAGGACCCCGACTCGATGTCACATCGATCTAGCCGGTAACACCTCATATCACTTTGCGGCCTCACGCACGGTATCCCCACGGGTGTTGTCTTACCTTTGCCCGGGACCGTTTGCGCCTTTTGGCTCACGTATATGATAGTGTCGCTAGCATCCATATGATAAGGAGCCCGGGCTGACATGACTAGTCGTAAACCCAAAGTAGCCCAGACTTACAGGGACAGGCATCCATGACCCAGCTTCGAACGTGTCGGTCATCAGCAAGTGGGTCCGGGCTGTAGCACTGGGCTAGCAGGACTCCGGTAAACCGGGCTGTAGCGGGCTAACAGGACTCCGGTACTCAATGCGTGACATTTCCCCGAAGGGACAGACACCGGAACGAAGAAGGACACATGCCGGCCAGCCTAAGTGTTCCAGAGCAGTAGCAAGCTACCATGGCTCAGCGGTAACACTAGGAGACATTTCCCGGTAAGAGAGGCTACTAAAGATAAACAACTAGATAGTGAGATCCCACACATACCAAGCATTTCAATCATACACACAATATGCTCGATATGTGCAAATACAACAAGGCATCACAACATGACTCTACGACACAAGTACTTTATTTAAGGCTCAGAGAGCCATACATAACATACACAAAGGTACGGGTCTCACGACCCAGCATTCAAGTCATACAGTCATACAAACCAGCAGCGGAAGTAACTTGTCTGAGTACAGACAACTAGAAAGGTAAAAGAGGCTTGGAAAGCCTAGCTATACTACGTGGTCCTTCACAAGCTCAGGATCACCACCTGGGCCTTTAGCCTACTCATTGATGTCAACGTCTACGTAGAACCCATCAGAAGGGGTTGCAGCGTCTTCTGTAAAATGTAAATTATAGCAACATGAGTACAAAGGTACTCAGCAAGACTTACATCAGATCCTACATACATGCATATTATCAAGAAGGGTTGGTGGAGTTATTGCAGCAAGCCAGCTTTGACTCTTGGCTAGGCTAACCTACGAGACTCCAACTTGAAATGGTTTTTCGCACACGAGTCCACTAATCACCACTTCAATACACTACCAAGGATCCACCTCCGTCTTCCTACGGAAGAGCCATCCTCGGCACTCACACTTATCTTGAGGCTTTTAGTAGTTTTCATTTACTTGTCTATGAACTGTATAGGCAACCAAGTAGTCCTTTACCGCGGACGCGGCTATTCGAATAGATCATGATAACCCTGCAGGGGTGTACTTCTTCATACATGTTTCCACCACTTAGCGTCTGCACACGACATGTGCTCGGCAGACTTCAAGCGAAAGCCGACGTGGGTGTACACCACGACCTACCTAAACACCTAAGCCTCTAGTCCAGGTTTATCGCCTATCCAGGTTCCATCCACAGGGAGTCCGGCCGAGGTTTCCCATACGGCCCCGAACGATGTGAACAGGGTTCCCGAAATACCTAACGGTATTCGGTACACCCGGCCACGTACCTACCGCATCACAGCCCACCCCTACGGCCAGCGCTGTCCGCGGCCTCCAGTAGGCTACAAACACCAGACACTACTTGCAACTCCTGGACAGAGAGCTAGGGTGAATGAGAAGTCGAGCCAGGTCATATTTCAGGGCCCAATGCATGGTAGTAGCTGTATCTTAAATCACACATACAGATCTCAGTGCTTAAGGTCGGCTTCAATGAAACAACCCACCATGTACTCCTACATGGCCTCTCATCGGTACCTTTACCAAATTGTGTTCACCACACCACTCTCATTACCGACATAATCATTTCACTCTAGCCCATCACCCAGATGAACCAGACCTGACACGACTCTAAGCATAGCAGGCATAGCAAGGTAGGAACAACACATACATATGGCTCAATCAACTCCTACACATGCTAGTGGGTTTCATCTAGTTACTGTGGCAATGACAGGTCATGCAGAGGAAATGGGTTCAACTACCGTAGCATACAGCAGTTTGAAACGTGTTGTCTTAATGCAGTAAAAGAGAGCAGGAGCGAGAACATGGGATTGTATCGATATGATCAAATGGTTGGTTGCTTGCCTGATGGTTCGATGCACTGATACAGTTCTTCATTAGGGTAATCACGGTACTCCTCGGAGGCAGATCCTGCCGCAAAGAACACCGATACACAACCATCACCAAACAATGTGCAACAATATGATGCATGCATGAAACATAGCAGTATGAGTGTGTTGGGCTAATGCAACTAAGACCAGAAGGGTTTGCACCAATTTGAATCAAAGATTCAAATTTCAAACTCAAACATGGCCTTTTAAAGTGCTTTTCCTTGTTCTGCATTAAACATCAAGTTAACTTGTTTAATCATGCATGAAAATAGTACAGATGGATAGATTGGATTTTTCTGATCATTTTTCATATATAATTTGTCTGATTTGGAGTTACAGAATAAAAGTTATGAATTTTTGAAGTTTAAATTATATTCTGGAATTTCCTATATTGGAATAATTCCAGAAAATCAATTATTGCGTCAGCCTGACGTCAGTGTGACGTCAGCAGGTCAACGGAACAGGTCCAGGTCAAACCTGACAGTGGGTCCCGCGTGTCAGGGTGATTAATTAATTAAAGTTTAATTAAAACTAAACCTGTTTAATTAACAGGGCTGGGCCCCACCTGTCATTGACTCAGGGGAGTCAACTAGGGCCCACCCGTGGTCAAACCCGGGTCGGCTGCACCGGTGTTTAGCCGCCGGCGAGCCCGACGCGGCAGCGGAAGTGATTTTTGCCGTTCCGGCAACCAAACGAGCCGCGGAGGGCACCGGAGCGGAGCTGAGGTCGAGCCGCAGCTCTTGGTGGAGTCCGTTGGGGTCGGGGTGGCCGGAGTTGGCGCCGGCGACGACTTTGGCGGCCACCGGAGTTCGGCCAAAGTCGAACTTGTCGCTAGGGGGATCGGTGAGGTGCGGGGAGTGCACGGTTGGGTCCAACGCAGTGCGGTGAGCGCGTTGGACACCGCGGGTTGGCCGGAGGATGGCCGGGAGCACGTCGGCGACGAGATCCGCTGCGGTGCGTGCGGGTGATCTTCGTGCGGTGGCTACACGGCTCGGGAATGAGAGAGAGAGGGTCGGAGAGATAGCTGGGCTCACAGCGCTCCCGTAGAGGCCACCGGCGGGGTCGGGGACGAGCTGAGGCGGCGACGGCGTTGAAGGGGATCTCCGGTGACGGCGAGCTCGGGCGAGGTCGGTGCGGTGGTCTCGGGCCGCACGAGCACACGGGGCTCGGCTAGCTCGATGAAGTGGACGGCGGCAGAGCTCCTGGACACGGCGGCACGGCGTGGGGTTGACGGAGGGCGTGGCTACGGCGAGGGGGTGGCGGCGATGGCGTCGGCCATGGCGTGGGAGAGCGAAGGGGAGGAGCTGGAGGGGAGAGGGGGTGTCTGGGAGGTTCGGGGGAGAGAGGGAAGCCGATTCACGGCGTTAGCCGAGCGAGGGAGGCGGCGAGGCGGCGAGCAGGTGCGTGGCACCCATGCGGTGCTCGCCGTCGAGCACCTGCCTGCCTGCCTGGCCGGCAAGCAGCCCGCTGGCGCGGTGCTGGGCTGGGCCGGCAGGTGGGCCGGTGCTGGGCGACAGGTAAGCCTTTTCCCATTTTTTTCCGTTTTCTGTTTTTATTAATACTTCTGCCACTTTGTTGAATTAAATAAAATACTTAGGCTACTCCTAAAATCACCAAACTACTCCTGGTCCATAGTTGGATTATTTCCAACATGAAACATTTTAGTTTGGAGTTATTTGAGCATTTAAATATTTTATATAATTTTAAATGCCCAAATTCAAATACTTATGATTTAATTCAAAAACCCTAGGATGGCCTAGGAAAATGTGCACCACTTTTGGCAGAGGTTCTGAACCAAGACAAAAATGATGGGCATTTTAGAAGGGCATTTCAGGTTCATTGAAAAAGTTTTTAGTAAACCCTAGTTGGTTTCAGAGGGGACTTGGGGGTTCTGTCATCCCCATTTCAGGTTTCTGATGAAAGAGTAAACATGATGCAACACTCTAATGCATGACTAGCTAGGGTGTGACAACTCACCCCCACTCAAAAGAATCTCGTCCCGAGATTTGGGTTCCCCCGGGAAGAAGGCGGGATACTCGAGTCGAAGATGATCCTCCCTTTCCCAAGTTGCTTCATCCTCAGAATGGTGCGACCATTGAACTTTGAGAAACTTGATATTATGACGTCGAGTGGTACGCTCGGCCCGATCGAGGATACGAATGGGGTACTCCCGATATGTAAGATTATCTTGGAGATCAAGCATTTCGTGGTCCACTCCACGGATAGGATCCGAGAAGCAACGCCTGAGTTGAGAAACGTGGAAGACATCGTGGACTCTGGAGAGGTGCGGAGGTAGTTCCAACTGGTAGGCAACTTCTCCTCATTTGGCAAGAATGCGAAAAGGTCCAATGTAACGAGGAGCCAATTTGCCTTTAATACCGAAACGATGGGTTCGCTTCAGAGGGGTGACCCGAAGATAAGCCTTCTCGTCAACCTCGAAAGTCATAGCCTTATGTTTTCGGTCATATTGACTCTTTTGACGAGATTGGGCTGTTTTCAACTTTTCACGAACGATGCGAACTTGTTCTTCTGCTTCCTGAATCATATCCGGGCCAAGAATTGTCTTTCCCCGGTCTCTGACCAGTTAAGGGGTGTTCGACACCATCGTCCATAGAGAACTTCAAAAGGGGCTTTACCCAAGCTAGATTGATAGCTGTTGTTGTAAGCGAATTCGGCAAATGGAAGGCACTTCTCCCAATCCATTCCGAATGAGATAACAGAGGCTCGAAGCATGTCTTCTAGAATCTGGTTGACGCGTTCCACTTGACCACTCGACTGAGGGTGGAAAGCGGTGCTAAAGGAGAGACGGGTTCCCATAGCATTTTGGAAACTTTCCCAAAATCGAGAGGTGAAAAGACTTCCTCGATCCGAATTAATTTCCAAAGGAACACCATGGAGAGACACTATCCGGGAGATGTATAAGTCCGCCAATTGACTAGCGGTTATACTCTCACGAACAGGTAGGAAATGGGCTACTTTGGAAAGACGATCGACAACAACGAAGATAGCATTATTCCCTCTCTTGGTCCTGGGAAACCCGGTAATGAAATCCATACCAATTTTATCCCATTTCCATTCAGGAATAGCTAAGGGTTGAAGGGTGCCAGCAGGCCGTTGATGCTCTGCTTTTACACGACGACAGACATCGCAATTAGCAATATATTGACCAATTTCTCTCTTCATCCTAGTCCACCAGAACCTCTGGCGTAGGTCCTGATACATCTTGGTACTACCGGGATGAATGGTGAGAGGAGATTCATGAGCCTCCTTAAGGATCAACTGCCGTAGATGCTGGTTCTTGGGAACCACTAAACGGTTCTCAAAATATACAACACCATGATCATTTGTGGAGAAACAACTAGCACCTCCGCTAGCAATGTTCTCCTTGATTTTAGATATTCCCTTATCTCGCTTCTGGGCAGCGATGATTTGATCCGTAAGAGTAGGTTTCGCCACCAAGGTGGAAAGAAATCCTTGAGGAACAATGTGAAGGTTAAGCTTCCGAAATTCCTCATGGAGAAGCGGTTGAATTTGTTGTAACATCAGGTTGTTACAATAAGATTTATGACTTAGCGCATCAGCCATGACGTTGGCTTTCCCTGGGGTATAAGTTATTCCTAAGTCGAAATCTGTGATCAACTCGACCCAACGTCTTTGCCTGAGATTCAAATCCGGTTGGGTGAAGATGTACTTCAGACTTTGGTGATCAGTGAATATTTCGCAACGATTACCGAGGAGGTAATGTCGCCAGGTTTTAAGTGCATAGAGTACAGCTGCAAGCTCTAAATCATGAGTAGGATAATTCTCCTCATGTGGGTGCAATTGCCGTGAAGCGTAAGCAATTACGTGTCGATCTTGCATGATAATACAGCCTAGTCCTTGTCGCGAGGCGTCGCAGTAGATAACAAAGTCCTTGGAGAAGTCTGGCGGTACCAGTACGGGAGCAGAAGTCAGGCGTCTTTTTAGTTCCTGAAAGCTGTGCTCACATTGTGGAGTCCATTAGAACTTTTTATCTTTCTTGAGGAGTTCGGTTAGGGGTTTAGCAACTTTGGAGAAGTTCTCGACAAAGCGACGACAATAGCTCGCTAAGCCCAGAAAACTCCGAACTTGCTTGACCGTTTCAGGTGGAGTCCAATTAAGGACGGCTTGAACTCGCTCAGGGTTAACAGCAATACCTTTACGAGATATTACATGACCCAGATAGGTCACTTCTGACAACCAGAATTCACATTTAGAAAATTTGGCATAGAGGCGATGCTCTCGAAGTTTCTTCAACACTAGCCTTAGATGTTCGGCATGTTCTTCCTCGTTCTTGGAGTAGATGAGTATATCATCGAGGTAAACCACGATGAATTTATCCAAATACTCCATGAAGATTGAGTTCATTAACCGAGAAAAGGTGGCTGGAGCGTTGGTTAAACCGAAGGACATGACGGTGTACTCGTATTGGCCATAACGAGTAACAAAGGCCGTTTTAGGAATGTCCCCGTTTCTGATTTTGATTTGATGGTAGCCCAACCTCAAATCCATCTTGGAGAAGACTGAGGATCCAGCGAGCTGATCATACAGGTCGTTGATCCTGGGCAGCGGATATTTGTTCTTGATTGTGACCAAATTGACAGGTCGGTAATCTACAACCATCCGGTCCATACCATCCTTCTTCTTGACGAAGAGGACGGGGCAAGCCCACGGAGATGAACTAGGTCGGATGAAACCCTTTTTCAAGGACTCATCGAGTTGTTTCTTAAGCTCGGCTAGTTCTAGTGGTGCCATCTTATAGGGTCTTCTAGCAATCGGAACGGTTCCTGGAATAAGGTCTATTACGAACTCAACATCCCTGTCAGGTGAAACACCTGGCAATTCCTCCGGGAAGACATCCGGGAAGTCACGGACTACCGGAACATCCTCAAGGTCTGGCAAAGGGCTGGCATTAAGAGAATATAATTGTCACTTGGCTAATCGGGTCAAGACATTGACTATCTTGCCCGAAGGGTGAGTGAGTTGAACAGTCCTAGAGAAGCAATCAATTTTGGCATGATGAGCTGACATCCAGTCCATACCCAAAATGATATTAATATCTGAAAATTTGAGAGCTATCAAAGATGCATGGAAAACAAGTCTGTCGACTTGGATTTCATTTCCATAACTTACCCTGGAGGTCTGCCATCTAGAACCGGGAGTAGAAATTTCCATAGTGGATGGCATGTTACAGAATGCGGTGTTATGCAAACGAGCATAGTTCTCGGATATAAATGAATGAGAGGCTCCTGTATCGAAAAGAACAGATGCCGGGTGGCAATTAACAAGGAGCGTACCGAGAACGACGTTGGGATCTTCTTGAGCTTCTTCGGCAGAGATACAGTTAACATGGCCACGTGAGGCGGTGGCCGGCTTGGCGTGGAACACTTTCCCTGTCGGCTTGCCACGGCCAACAGCTTTAGCAGATTGGTTGGGGTTGGTCTGGGGACACTCACGCATATAGTGACCCGATTCCCCACACTTGAAACAAGTCACGGAACTGGTACGTGGAGGAGCGTTGTTGGTTGGACCCCCATAGGGCTTGGCTGGTGCGGACTGTTGAACGTGGCGAGGCGCCTAGAAAGATGGCCTCGGTGTGAACCTGGGTGGCAGGGCGGTGTTGGGCACCCACACGCGGCGCTTGTGAGGACCAGCACCGGATGAGGAACCCATGTCACGGCCATGCTTGCGTGTTGCGTCATAATCAGTCTGACTAGTTTCAGCACTGATGGCTTTGTTAACAAGTTTCTGAAAAGATGTGCACTCATGCAGACGGAGGTCGCGGCGAAGCTCAGGACTAAGTCCCTTACAGAACCTTGCTTGCTTCTTGGCATCAGTAGAAACTTCCTCAGTTGCATATCATGCGAGGTTACCAAACTCTCTGCTGTAAGCATCCACAGAGAGTCGGCCTTGGGTGAAATTGCAAAATTCCTCACATTTACGGTCCATGAGACCCTCCGGAATGTGATGTTCACGGAAAGCCTCACTGAATTCAGCCCAAGTAGTGACATGGCCCGCTGGGCGCATAGCTCCATAATTTTCCCACCATAGACTGGCGGGGCCTTCAAGATGATATGAAGCAAAGGTGACCTTGTCAGCCTCAGCTACTAGCGCGGAACGCAGCTTGTGAGAGATACTGCGAAGCCAGTCATCAGCGTCGAGAGGCTCGACGGAGTGGTGGAACGTGGGTGGATGTAATTTGATAAAATCACTGAGTGACACCACGTTAGTCCTCTGATGGTGTGCTGTGTTCTGTTCAATACGCTCCAACAAACGGTTGGTCTCTCGCTTGTTTCTTTCGGCTTCCATCATAACCTCGGCTAAGGAAGGAGGATGAGGCAGATTTGCATTCCTGACTTCGCTGCCTTCGGCCTGCTCTTGAGGAGCAGGGTTAGTGCGCGTGTTGACCATCCTAGGTAAACAAGACAATGATTTAGTCGGAATGATAAAATTCCGACATAGGATACAACATGTAAGGAATAACTCGAAATGCAAGATGATCATCCGTATGACATGGTAGATACAGAGACTGCTTCGTTATTCCATCGTCATACACACCATACAGGGTTTAGTACAAGACCAAACAAAGTACTATTACGGTGAAAAGAGGATTACATCTCATCAGAGGCATTCCAAGCTCCTATACATTATTTTTCTACACCTCCGGAAAAGTACAAACTAGGTCATATCCCATGAGTCACGCGAAACGATAGACGACACAGCTAGTGCGAACTAGTGATACTACCACTAACTCAGACCGATCCGTAGTAGTCCTCGTAGAAGTCACCTCCATAGCCTGGAAGCTCAACATGATCATCCAGAAACAGACGATCTCGCGGAGCTTGTGGACCATAGGGACTAGGATGAGGTCTTGGACCAACAGACGGTGGCCTGCGGGGACCGCGAGGTGGGGTGATGCCTCCTACATCACGCCAACCCATCATGTCTGGCAGTGCAGATCTCACAGGATAGAGATCGCACATATCCGAATATCCGGCTTGCACCACCGGTGCAAACCGAGTCAATGTGGCCCAGTGGTCAGCACGGGTATTGAAGAGCTCTAACCTCAAGGCCCGATTTTCACGGTCCTTATCCTCGAGCATCTCAGCAGTGGTGCGAGTCCGTGAATCCTCCTGGGTGGGGTCAGCATAGATAGCCTGGAGATACCCTTGTGCTCCCGGAAGTGATCCTGGCATATACCGGAAATCAGAGTCCCGAAATAGACCAGATCTGACTCGCATGATGGTCATCATAGAGTAGGCGGCGTCCTGCACAGCCATCTCAATAGTAACCCCGAGTCCATAGGAGCAGTGAAGGGGCTCGGTGGACCCAGGATAAGATGGAAATATCCTGACGGTGCAGAGATACTGGCTTTGATTAAAGTCTCGGAATTGCTCTTCGACCGTGTACTCAGGATACCAACGGTATCCAGCCTCAGTCATTACCCTGACCAACATGGCAGTATGGCCGGGTACATCTAGGCATCGAGTCAGGCGAACCACTTGATTGAGGTCGCGAGTGGCCATCTGAAAGCACAATCATAATGCAAAGGCATTAGAATTTCTAGCAAAATTTCGGCAGCATAACAGCTGTAAATGCTCAAGAAGGATTTTGAGACATTTGACAAAGGATTACATACACACTCAACATCATCATATCAAGTTCTGAGTCCATCCTAGCAATATAATGTGATAGTAGAATTGAACTAGGCTTGTATCCATCAAACTTATAAGGTACTACTGATTAGTAACACGTGATCCTGATAGAGAGAATAGATCCTAATTCCTTAACCCCCGGTGGAAGAATAGACTGACTCAGATCAGAATGTTATAAGATAAAGGAGTAAAAAGAGCCTTACGTTCCAACCCACAAACAATTCCCCTACATATAACTAGAGAATTTCTAGACTCAACATCGAACAGTTTGGCTTGGAGAACCTACATGCAGTCCGGCTCTGATGCCAACGCTGTCAGGACCCCGACTCGATGTCACATCGATCTAGCTGGTAACACCTCATATCACTTTGCGGCCTCACGCACGGTATCCCCACGGGTGTCGTCTTACCTTTGCCCGGGACCGTTTGCGCCTTTTGGCTCACGTATATAATAGTGTCGCTAGCATCCATATGATACGGAGCCCGGGCTGACATGACTAGTCGTAAACCCAAAGTGGCCCAGACTTACAGGGACAGGCATCCATGACCCAGCTTCAAACGTGTCGGTCATTAGCAAGTGGGTCCGGGCTGTAGCACTGGGCTAGCAGGACTCCGGTAAATCGGGCTGTAGCGGGCTAACAGGACTCCGGTACTCAATGCGTGACATTTCCCCGAAGGGACAGACACCGGAACAAAGAAGGACACATGCCGGCCAGCCTAAGTGTTCCAGAGCAGTAGCAAGCTACCATGGCTCAGCGGTAACACTAGGAGACATTTCCCGGTAAGATAGGCTACTAAAGATAAACAACTAGATAGTCAGATCCCACACATACCAAGCATTTCAATCATACACACAATATGCTCGATATGTGCAAATACAACAAGGCATCACAACATGACTCTACGACACAAGTACTTTATTTAAGGCTCAGAGAGCCATACATAACATACACAAAGGTACGGGTCTCACGACCAAGCATTCAAGTCATACAGTCATACAAACCAGCAGCGGAAGTAACTTGTCTGAGTACAGACAACTAGAAAGGTAAAAGAGGCTTGGAAAGCCTAGCTATACTACGTGGTCCTTCACAAGCTCAGGATCACCACCTGGGCCTTTAGCCTACTCATTGATGTCAACGTCTACATAGAACCCATCAGAAGGGGTTGCAGCGTCTTTTGTAAAATGTAAATTATAGCAACATGAGTACAAAGGTACTCAGCAAGACTTACATCAGATCCTACATACATGCATATTATCAAGAAGGGTTGGTGGAGTTATTGCAGCAAGCCAGCTTTGACTCTTGGCTAGGCTAACCTACGAGACTCCAACTTGAAATGGTTTTTCGCACATGAGTCCACTAATCACCACTTCAATACACTACCGAGGATCCACCTCCGTCTTCCTACGGAAGAGCCATCCTCGGCACTCACACTTATCTTGAGGCTTTTAGTAGTTTTCATTTACTTGTCTATGAACTGTATAGGCAACCAAGTAGTCCTTTACCGCGGACGCGGCTATTCGAATAGATCATGATAACCCTGCAGGGGTGTACTTCTTCATACATGTTTCCACCACTTAGCGTCTGCACATGACATGTGCTCGGCAGACTTCAAGCGAAAGCCGACGTGGGTGTAGACCACGACCTACCTAAACACCTAAGCCTCTAGTCCAGGTTTATCGCCTATCCAGGTTCCATCCGCAGGGAGTCCGGCCGAGGTTTCCCATACGGCCCCCAATGATGTGAACAGGGTTCCCGAAATACCTAACGGGTATTCGGTACACCCGGCCACGTACCTACCGCATCACAGCCCACCCCTACGGTCAGCGCTATCCGCGGCCTCTAGTAGGCTACAAACACCTGAAACTACTTGCAACTCCTAGATAGAGAGCTAGGGTGAATGAGAAGTCGAGCGGGGTCATATTTCAGGGCCCAATGCATGGTAGTAGCTGTATCTTAAATCACACATACAGATCTCAGTGCTTAAGGTCGGCTTCAATGAAACAACCCACCATGTACTCCTACATGGCCTCTCATCGATACCTTTACCAAATCGTGTTCACCACACCACTCTCATTACCGACATAATCATTTCACTCTAGCCCATCACCCAGATGAACCAGACCTGACACGACTCTAAGCATAGCAGGCATAGCAAGGTAGGAACAACACATACATATGGCTCAATCAACTCCTACACATGCTAGTGGGTTTCATCTAGTTACTGTGGCAATGACAAGTCATGCAGAGGAAATGGGTTCAACTACCGTAGCATACAGCAGTTTGAAACGTGTTGTCTTAATGCAGTAAAAGAGAGCAGGAGCGAGAACATGGGATTGTATCGATATGATCAAATGGTTGGTTGCTTGCCTGATGGTTCGATGCACTGATACGGTTCTTCGTTAGGGTAATCACGGTACTCCTCGGAGGCAGATCCTGCCGCAAAGAACACCGATACACAACCATCACCAAACAATGTGCAACAATATGATGCATGCATGACACATAGCAGTATGAGTGTGTTGGGCTAATGCAACTAAGACCAGAAGGGTTTGCACCAATTTGAATCAAAGATTAAAATTTCAAACTCAAACATGGCCTTTTAAAGTGCTTTTCCTTGTTCTGCATTAAACATCAAGTTAACTTGTTTAATCATGCATGAAAATAGTACAGATGGATAGATTGGATTTTTCTGATCATTTTTCATATATAATTTGTCTGATTTGGAGTTACAGAATAAAAGTTATGAATTTTTGAAGTTTAAATTATATTCTGGAATTTCCTATATTAGAATAATTCCAGAAAATCAATTATTGCGTCAGCCTGACGTCAGTGTGACGTCAGCAGGTCAACGGAACAGGTCCAGGTCAAACCTGACAGTGGGTCCCGCGTGTCAGGGTGATTAATTAATTAAAGTTTAATTAAAACTAAACCTGTTTAATTAACAGGGTTGGGCCCCACCTGTCATTGACTCAGGGGAGTCAACCAGGGCCCACCCGTGGTCAAACCCGGGTCGGCTGCACCGGCGTTTAGCCGCCGGCGAGCCCGACGCGGCGGCGGAAGTGATTTTTCCGTTCCGGCAACCAAACGAGCCGCGGAGGGCACCGGAGCGGAGCTGAGGTCGAGCCGCAGCTCTTGGTGGAGTCCGTTGGGGTCGGGGTGGCCGGAGTTGGCGCCGGCGACGACTTTGGCGGCCACCAGAGTTCGGCCAAAGTCGAACTTGTCACTAGGGGGATAGGTGAGGTGCGGGGAGTGCACGGTTGGGTCCAACACAGCATGGTGAGTGCGTTGGACACCGCGGGTTGGCCGGAGGATGGCCGGGAGCACGTCGGCGACGAGATCCGCGGCGGTGCGTGCGGGTGATCTTCGTGCGGTGGCTACACGGCTCGGGAATGAGAGAGAGAGGGTCGGAGAGATAGCTGGGCTCACAGCGCTCCCGTAGAGGCCACCGGCGGGGTCGGGGACGAGCTGAGGCGGCGACGGCGTTGAAGGGGATCACCGGCGACGGCGAGCTCGGGCGAGGTCGGTGCGGTGGTCTCGGGCCGCACGAGCACACGGGGCTCGGCTAGCTCGATGAAGTGGACGGCGGCAGAGCTCCTGGACACGGCGGCACGGCGTGGGGTTGACGGAGGGCGTGGCTACGGCGAGGGGGTGGCGGCGATGGCGTCGGCCATGGCGTGGGAGAGCGAAGGGGAGGAGCTGGAGGGGAGAGGGGGTGTCTGGGAGGTTCGGGGGAGAGAGGGAAGCCGATTCACGGCGGTAGCCGAGCGAGGGAGGCGGCGAGGCGGCGAGCAGGTGCGTGGCACCCATGCGGTGCTCGCCGTCGAGCACCTGCCTGCCTGCCTGGCCGGCAAGCAGCTCGCTGGCGCGGTGCTGGGCTGGGCCGGCAGGTGGGCCGGTGCTGGGCGACAGGTAAGCCTTTTCCCATTTTTTTCTGTTTTCTGTTTTTATTAATACTTCTGCCACTTTGTTGAATTAAATAAAATACTTAGGCTACTCCTAAAATCACCAAACTACTCCTGGTCCATAGTTGGATTATTTCCAACATGAAACATTTTAGTTTGGAGTTATTTGAGAATTTAAATATTTTATATAATTTTAAATTCCCAAATTCAAATACTTATGATTTAATTCAAAAACCCTAGGATGGCCTAGGAAAATGTGCACCACTTTTGGCAGAGGTTCTGAACCAAGACAAAAATGATGGGCATTTTAGAAGGGCATTTCAGGTTCATTGAAAAAGTTTTTAGTAAACCCTAGTTGGTTTCAGAGGGGACTTGGGGGTTCTGTCATCCCCATTTCAGGTTTCTGATGAAAGAGTAAACATGATGCAACACTCTAATGCATGACTAGCTAGGGTGTGACAGGTGGCTCCGTATATGGAGGAACACAAGAATTTTCTACACTCCAAACACCCGGAGCAGTCTGACGAATGGATTACACGTGAACAAATGAGGACTTTTGCATGTTGGTTGCAGAAACGTGCCATGCATGATGGCGATATTGAAGATGACATGTACTCGCTGTCCCAGTTACCACCTTCAAATATAGTGACTTTCAAAGGGTACGAGATAAATGGGAGTACATTTTACATGATCGCCCAAGATAAGAAGAGCACCAACAAAAACAGTGGTGTCCGCTTTGATGCAACAACCAACACGGGAAAGGAAACATATTATGGTTACATAGAAGACATATGGGAACTTAACTATGGAGGTGGTTTGAAGGTCCCTTTGTTTCGGTGCAGATGGGTCACTATGACATGAGGCGGGGTAATGGAAGACCCCAGTACGGAATGACAACAGTGGATCTCAGCAATCTTGTGTATGCAAACGAACCATTCGTCCTAGCCAATGATGTGGCGCAGGTTTTTTATGTGAAAGACATGTCTATCAGGCCGAGAAAAAGAAAACATAAGGAAGCGAATGGATCATACGATGAGCCAAAGCGCCACATAGTTCTTTCAGGGAAAATAAACATCATGGGAGTGGATGACAAGACAGACATGTCAGAAGATTATGAAAAGTTTGATGAAATTGCTCCATTCACAGTGAATATTGACCCAAGCATCCAGTTAAATGATGAAGATTTTCCATGGCTACGGTGCAAAGGGACACACGCGAAGAAAAAGTTTCACACACAAAGATCTGGGATGTGATCGGCTTCACTATCATCACTTTCTTCTGTGTTTCACACCCAGGAGGGAATCTCTCTAATAGTTAGGGTAGTTATGTGTTTTGGCATTTGAAACACGAAGAAATTTTATGTGCAAAAAAATTCTTTCATGCATTTACTGATTTTTTCATCTAAATGACCCTGAAATTGAAAAGCATTTCGAATGAACTCAGAAAAGGTTGAAAGTTGGCATGGTATCATAATTTCACCCACATAGCATGTGCAAAAAATTAGAGAGGGTTACCGCAAAAACTTGATGCACTTCATGTACAAAATGGACAATCTCTTTGGAAGTATCTGGGTTTCGGACGAAAACTCATCTGTTACAAAGGCAGTTCATTTTTTAAATAACCTAAGCATTACCAAATTGAATATAATGATAAAACACACTAATATTAAACATAAGAAAAAGGAATCACTAAAAAAATCTATTTTCAAAGTTAAGTTATTCACAAACTAGTGATTCACACAAATTTCAAATAATTCAAAATTTAAACTATTCAAATTTGAAAACTATCTGCACTAATATAAATAGAAGAAAATAAATAATGCAGAAAAGAAAAAACTATATAAAAAATTTTTGGGGCGCTACCCAGTGGGCCTGCTAGACTTAGGGTGTGCAAATTCAGGCATAGAAGGTCCATAGTTAGGCACACAGGGCAGCGCGCAGGCTCACAGGGCAGCACACCATAGTTAGGCACAGAAGCCTGCTATATAGAGGAGTTCGAAGGAGCAGCCGCGGTTGGGTTTATAAACCAGTGCAGGTGCCTTTTGCTCGGCGAGGTGGGACTAAACTTTGCACCCGTTGCCTGGCAGCGCACCCCTTTAGTACCAGGTGGTGGCTCCAACCGGCACTAAAGGATGGGTCTTTAGTACCGGTTGGTGGCGCCACCCGGGTACTAAAGCGGTGCGCTTCCCGCCACTTGGCCTGGCCAAAACAGACCTTTAGTACCGGTTGGTGGATCCAACCGGTACTAAAGGGGTGTTCTATATAAGAAAGCACTTCAAAGAAATTCAGTTTCTCATCTCTCCCTCTGCTTCTTTCTCCTCTGCCCCGTCGCCACCGCCCCTCGTCACCTCCCCCGTCGGCGTCCGTCGCCGTCCCCGTCATCGTCGCCACCCTGGCCGTCCCCGTCCCTGTCGTCCCCATTGACGCGCCACACCCCGTTGCCGTGCCCCGCCCCGTCGTCCCGTCGTCCCCGCCCGGCCCGTCCCCGTCCCCATCGTCGCCGCCCCGTCCCCATCCCCATCGTCACCGCCCATCTCTGTCCCTGTCACCGCACCTCGCCGATGAGTGCCGGCGTTCTGGGAACGGGGGTACCGAGACTTGCCTGCCTGCGGCCTGCGGCATGGCTCAAGGAGTGGACCAGTACGGCCCATCTTCATCAACACATGCCCAAGACCCTCGCGGGGGGCCAAGCCTCGTGGGGCGGACGACAGGAGGCTTCCTCAGGCACGGCCACGTCAGGCTGGCTCGCGAGGAGGCGGAGAGATCAAGGCGGGGTACCTCACGAGGTGCCCATGATGCAAGACATGACGACCAAGGCCCGGTGGGCGCCAGGCAGGCGTCGGCCTGCGCAGAGTCCTTGTTTCCTCATTGGTGCAAAGGGGGCAAGCGCAGGCAAGGGTATCAAGCAAAGGCAACCATTTCGGTGCAACAAGACCAAGACTAGCAGGACGGCAGAACGGAGGTCATCGTGGAGCCCAAGCCGGCGTCATCGTCAGGGTCTTTGGCAGGCGAGGACCAACTTTAGTCAGGATAAATGTACTAGATGTTCCCGTTCAAAATGGCCAATTGTTGGCGCCCTTCCCGCTCGATATTTGGGAAGAGGCCCGGGGCCTTTGCCTATAAATAGGACTAGCCACCCACAGGGTAGGGGGATCCAGAGAACAAGGATAGAAAGACACACACACACAGAGAGAGAGAAGCGACTGAACTCCCCCTAGCAGTTCATCGCACCATCCAAGAACAGACCCTCGCGAGGCTGTTCTTCCCTTGTACTATTCCTTGTCAGCCCCAGAGGCAATCCACCACACCACAAACTGGAGTAGGGTATTACACCACAATGGTGGCCTGAACCAGTATAAATCTCGTGTCCCTTGTGTTCTTCTTCGTGTAGTTTTAGATCCTGGCGAGGTCGTGAGACATGGGTAGGCTGGAGGTGTGATCTCCATGTGCACCCCAGTGTTCGGACCTTGAGGGTCTGCCGGAACCCGAAATCTGACATTTGGCGTGCCAGGTAGGGGTGCGCGGAGCTTTCCCTTCCATCGACCCGCTCTTCGCCAGCAAAGCGGTCCGCCCTCATGATGGGTGACGCGCCGCCCGCTCCGGTCGCCAACACGGGGGCCAGGGGGCTCCGAGCCTTGGCCCCCGCCCTGCGACAGGTGCAGTGGTCGAACAAGTTCAAGCCGGAGATGCCACCGCGCTATGACGGCACGGCTGATCCGCTGGCTTTCCTGCTGGCATACGAGGAGGCCGTCCTCGAGGCCGGGGGCGACGACAGGGTCATGGCTAACTGGTTTCCCATGGCCCTCACTGGCGTCCCGCGCATGTGGATGCTCCCCTGCCGACGACTTCCGTGGCCTCCTGGGAGGAGCTGCGCGACCTCTTCCTCACCTAGTACGCTGCACCGGCGCACCCGGTCGTCACAGCTCTCCTAGGTGGCTCGCAGGCACCACCTTCAGGCCGCCACATCAAGTCATTCGTCCTCCAGATCGGCGCCGCTTCCGCGCCGCATGGGGCGCCTTCGGGCTGGGCGGCGCCTAAAGCCGATCTGGCCTTTAGCTCGGATGATCACCCCTCCAACTCGGCCTGCTCAGGCACGCTCCCAATGCTATGCACCCCCACCATCTGTCAGGTGGCCGTCACCAAGACCCTCATCGACGGTGGTGCAGGCCTCAATGTGCTCTCAGTGGAGGCCTTCAGCCTTCTCCACTTACCGCTGGAGCGGCTGCAGCCCAGCAGGCCCTTCTTGGGCGTCGGAGGAGGCTTCATCGGCTCCCTGGGGCAGATCCGCCTTCCGGTGACCTTCAACACCTAGGATAACTTCCGCACGGAGCTAATCGACTTCGACATCGTCCCCATCGGCCTCCCATACAACTCCATCCTTGGTTACCCGGCACTAGCCCGGTTCATGGCCGCAACTGAATCAGCGTACAACCTCATGAAGATGCCCCAGAGTAGCGGCGTCCTCGCCGTGTATGGAGACACCGGGGATGCGTTGCAAGCGCTCAAGCTCGCCTTCAAGGCCGCGGCGGTGGCGCAGCCCGCCGACTCAGACGCCCCTGAACCCAAGAGGGCTGCTCCGGCTAAGAAGAAGCAACTATTCACTCAGGACAAGGCGGAAACCAAGCAGGTACTAGGCGACGAAGACGGATCTACCAGCGCCACCTTCACCATAGGAGCCAACCTCGAGCCCAAACAGGAGGAAGCCTTGGTGAAGTTCTTATGCCCGAACAAGAAGGTATTTGCGTGGGAACCTGATCAGCTGGCAGGGGTCCCGAGGGGCGTAATTGAGCATCACCTCAATGTGTGCCCCAATGTGCGCCCCGTGAAGCAGAAGGCGAGGCGGCAGTCCACTGAGAAGCAAGATTTCATCGTCCAAGAGACCCGCAAGTTGGAGGTGGCGGGGGTCATCCGCGAGGTCCGTTACCTAGATTGGTTGGCTAGCCCGGTTATCGTACCGAAGAAGGGGGGAAGGACCGCATGTGTGTCGACTTCACCAACCTCAACAAGGCCTGCCCCCAGCATCTGTTCCCGCTCCCTCACATCGACCAGATCGTCGACTCCACCGCTGAGTGCGACTTGTTGTGCTTCCGGGATGCCTTCTCTGGCTACCACCAGATCAAGATGGCAGTAGAAGATGTAGAAAAGACGGCCTTCCTGACCCCATGCGGAGTGTACTGCTATACATGCATGCTGTTCGGGCTGCGCAATGCCGGTGTAACCTTCCAGCGGCTGATGGACATCGCCTTGGGCCGGCAGCTCAGGAGGAATGCTGAGGCTTACGTTGATGACATTGTGGTGAAGTCTCGGGAGGCAAAAACCCTGATACAGGACTTGAAGGAAACCTTCGCGAGCCTAAACGAAGTGGACCTGCGGCTCAACCCAGAGAAGTGTGTGTTTGGAGTCCCCTCGGGCAAGCTCCTGGGTTTCCTCGTATCCCACCGGGGCATCGAGGCCAACCTAGAAAAGGTAAAAGCAGTCGAGGACATGAGCCCGCCGAAGACCCTCAGAGAAATGCAGAAGCACACCAGGCGCGTGACCACGCTAGGGCGCTTCATCTCCAAACTGGGGAAACGAGCGTTGCCCTTCTTCAAGTTGATGAAGAAGAAGGGCCCCTTTGAATGGACTGAAGAGGCCGACAAGGTGTTCCAGGATCTCAAGAGGTACTTGACCAGCCAGCCGATGAGGGTGGCTCCGCGCCCTCAGGAGCCCCTGGTGCTCTACCTTGCGGCCACCCCCTACTCTGCCAGTGCAGCCCTGGTGGCTGTTAGGGAGGAGCGTAGGGCCAAGGCTGCAGTAACCGTCCGGGTTAAAGCAAAGCAGGGCCAAGAGGGCCTCATAGAGAACGTGGCTGTAGCCGAGAAGGACCAGCCACAGCAGGGAAGCACACCCGTAGCAGAGGAGGCCCCTCGTCCAGGCGACCAGTCGCTGGGGGCTCCATTGTCTCAGGAGGCGCCCCATGCCTCAGAAACTCCTCCTCGCGCTATTGGTGGCCTCGTGCAAGCTGCGACACTATTTCCAAGGCCATCCCATCAAGGTTGTCTTAGCATACCCCTTGGAAAGGGTGCTCAGGAGCCCCAACTCAGCTAGAAGAGTCGCTGAGTGGAACATCGAGCTGCAAGCGTTTCAGATAGAATTCAGCACAACCAGAGTCATCAAGGGGGCCGCGCTTGCGGACTTCGTGGCGGAATGGGCAGAGGCGCCAGGCCTCGAGGCTGGCGAGGATCGATCGCTCTCCCCAGGGAGCGAGGCACCGGACGGATGGGTCATGTACTTCGACGGGGCGTTCTCCCGGCACGGCGTGGGGGCTGGTGCGGTGCTCATATCCCCCACTCAAGACAAGCTCTACTATGCCATACAAATTTGTTTCCATCATGGGGAAAAGGTCTCCAATAACATAGCAGAATACGAAGGCCTGATAGCAGGCCTGAAGGCTGCGGTCGCCCTGGGGGTGAAGCGCCTCACCATCAAGGGTGATTCACAGCTCCTCGTCAACTTCTCCAACAAAGTATACGAACCGAAGGACGAGCACATGGAAGCCTACCTCGTGGAGGTCTGCAGGATGGAGAAGCAGTTTTGGGGGCTGGAGTTGCAGCATGTGCCTCATGGCACTAATCAAGAGGCTGCTGACATCGCCAAAAGGGTATCCAGGCAGCTACCTTAGGAGCCTGGCGTCTTTGAGGAGCGGCTCTTCAAGCCCTCGGCGACACCATCACTGTCAAGCATGGCGCAGCCTCGGGGGGAGCTCCCCCAGCCACCTACCTCGAGAGCCCCGGTCTGCGGCCCAACATCAGGAGCACGCCTGCTCCTGGCGCTGGAACCTCGGGAGGGGTGCTGGATCATAGAGCTCAGGAGTTACCTAACATGAGGCACGTTGTCGGAAAAGGAGGAGGAAGCGGAGCGTGTGGCGCGGCAGGCCACATCATACTGCCTTAAGGATGGGGAGCTCTACCGAAGATGACCGAATGATGTGTCCCTATGTTGCATTTCTAGGGAGCAAGGGAAGGAGCTACTGGCAGGCATACATGGTGGCGACTGTGGGCATCACTCGTCGTCACGAACCCTCGTTGGCAAGGCGTTCCACAGCGGGTTCTATTGGCCCACGACACTCAATGACGCTGTGGAACTGGTGAAAGCTTGCGAGGCCTGTCAGTTCCATGCCAAGCAGATCTATCAGCCGGCGGGAGGTCTGCAGACTATACCCCTCTCATGGCCCTTCGCAATCTGGGGACTGGATATCCTGGGCCCGTTCCCTCGGGCGCTAGGGAGTTACCACTACCTCTACATCGCCGTGGACTAATTCACCAAGTGGGCTGAGGTGGAAGCTGTCCGCACCATCCACGCAGGCTCCGCGGTCAAGTTCATCAAGGGCCTCGTGAGCCGATTCGGGGTGCCGAACCGCATCATCACCGACAACGGTTCGCAATTCACCAGCAACCTCTTCAAAACATACTGTGCTAACCTTGGAACACGGATATGCTACGATTCCGTGGCGCACCCGCGAAGCAACGGTCAGGCCGAGCGAGCCAACTCAGAGGTCCTGAGGGGCCTCAAGACCAGGACCTTCAAGAAGAAGCTGGAGGCCTACGGCAGGGGCTGGTACGACGAGCACTAGTTCATGCTGTGGTGAATCCGCATGACCGCAACCAAGCCGACTAGCGAGACCCCGTTATTTCTGGTTTATGGAGCTGAAGTCGTTCTCCCTCACGAGGTCAGACATTGTTCTGCACGGGTCCTGGCGTTCGACAAAGCGCAGCAGGACGCCATGCGGGAGACAGATCTCTTGATGGGGGAGGAGCATCGCCGAGAAGCCGTGCTGCGGGCAGCAAGGTACCAACAAGCACTACGGCGATACCATTGCCGCAACATCCGCCCCAGGACTCTCGAGGTAGGGGACCTTGTGCTCAGACAGGTTCTCTCTGGGGAGGGGCTGCATAAGCTCTCTCCCATGTGGGAGGGCCCGTTTAAGGTTGTTCATGTTTCCAAGCCCGGCTCCGCATGCTTGGAGACCCAGGAGGGGGTGCCCATCCAGAACGCGTGGAACATCCAACATCTCCAAAGGTTTTACCCCTGAAAAAGGCTCGGTGCATGTGAAGAAGGCGAATGCCTGTGAAGTTGCAGTGTTTTGGGAAAAGGCCCGGTGCCTGTGAACAAGGCCAATGCATGTGAAATAGTTGTGTTTTGGAAAAGGCCCAGTGCCTGTGAAGAAGGCGAATGCCTGTGAAGTAGTTGTGTTTTGAAAAAGGCCCGGTGCCTGTGAAGAAGGCGAATGCCTATGAAGTAGCTATGTGTTGGAAAAGGCCCGGTGCCTGTGAAGAAGGCAAACGCCTGTGAAGCTCGCCACCCGTGACACTCTCACATAATAATGAGTGGGGCTGTACATGCCCCGGAGTCTCCGGAGTGCCACCCTCTTGCCTCAGGGGCTCCCGCCCACGCCCAGTGGCAACACTTAGCTCCGCGCTGGTGAGAAGATGTCAAAGACTAGACTAGGTGCCGGACGCGGCTTCTTTCATTTGCTTTCCGCATTTGGCTTGTTTGTTCCTATTTGAAGTTTTTCTGAAGCTGTTACCGTTCCAGACTCGCGACCCCTCGTGTGTTTCACTTGCTGGTTTTCGTCTTCTCTCACGTGAAGTCTCATGAGGGAGGAACACGGGCACCCTCGCGAGAGTATTTCTTCCCCGCTGTTTTGGAACTTCCTTATCCGAGTCTGCTGCGGGAGCGCCCCTCCCATTCCGTGCCCCACAGGCATCGCGACGCAGTCACGGGACTTGGGTTAGTTGTCCTTGCTACCAAGGCTGGATATTATCCCCACTGGCTAAACCCTGCAGGACACAAGGCGCACGACAAGGCCCTAGCCTCAAGAGGCGAGGATCGCAACAAGCCCCCCCCCCAAGATAAGTGATTTCCACGCATAAGCACACGAAACAAAATATAGCGCAGAAACGGTAGAAACAGCGTGCCAATTAAACAGCGACAGTTCAACACACCCCCGTGGGGGACCAGACTACATTCTTTTTGCGCAGGAAAGAAAGGAAAGCAAAAGGGGACACGACCTGCCCGACGCCAACTCTCAGCGAAGGCTCGTACTGCCTCCGGAGCTCAGCTGGATTTCGCCTCCCGCTTCACCGAGGCGTGGCGTCGGACCGACCCACTACCCACTCCCAGGCGAGCGCGACGACGAGGGGGTTGGTCGCGACTGCCACTAGAGGAGCTGCTATCAGAAGGGGAGTCACCGGAGCTTGGCGGGCCTCGGGCCCTGTTGCCCGCGCGCCCTCCGCCATCTTCACCCCGACCAACACCGGGGCTGGGCGTGCGGCCGTGGTCATCGTCTTCGGGGCAGCATCCGGCACGGCGGCCATCTTCCCCGAACACCCTCACATAGAGAGTGGCGTCGCCGTCGAGCTTGAAGTGCAGAGTGCATCGTCGGCATAGGCCGCGCGCGGGCAAATGTTTGCCAGCCGCGGGTCAAGGCCGCCTCCCCGGTGGTGGAGACCTCCAGGGTAGCCCAAGAGGCCCTGCTGCAGCAACCATCTGCCTGAAGCCAAAGGCCGCCTGGGGCACCACCCGGAAGCTCACCTATGAAGAAGCGGGGGAGCTGGAGCCAGGTGTCGGTCGGGTCCGCCGACCACGCGACGAACTCCGGCAGCACCTCCACCGAGCGGAAGCGCGGCCTTGGGGGTCGCGCAGCCCCAGCGTACCTCTTGATGGCAGCTGGACGCCCACCGCTGCGCAGAGGGCTGTTTCCACGGCCACGGGAGGCCGCAGCAGGGGCCGTAGGGTGCTTGCGAGGGCGGCCCCGACCACGCTTGGCCGAAGGAGAGCGGGGCCCTTCCTGGCAAGCCTTCCCTTTCTCCGCGGCCAAGAACCTCTTCGGCGGGGCCATGGGGATGGCGAGCGGCCGAGAAGAAGACGGACAGTAGCAAGCAGGGATGAACTGAAGGGGCTCTCACCGTTCCGTACATATGGCCGAGGGAGGCCAACCGTCGGCCTCCACGATCATAGGTAATCATGACCCATTTTGCATGCAGGGACTTGTCAAATCGTGCAGTTACCGAGGCGTCGTGGGGGAGCCAAGATGCCCATATCCAATCAACCGCCACGCAGCGCCCTAGACCGCAGGCTACTTGGACCTGCGGGGCTTCGCACTTGCCTCTTCGCTTCTCTGCTAAGCCAAGTCCAAGTGCGCCGTGGGCCCGGGGGCTACTGTCAGGGTTCTGGGAATGGGGTACCCAGACTTGCCTGCCTGCGGCCTGCGGCGTGGCTCAAGGAGTGGCCCAGTACGTCCCATCTTCATCAACACATGCCCAAGACCCTCGCGAGGGGCCAAGCCTTGCGGGACGGACGACAGGAGGCTTCCTCAGGCACGGCCTCATCAGGCTGGCTCATGAGGAGGCGGAGAGATCAAGGTGGGGTACCTCACGAGGTGCCCATGACGCAAGCCATGACGACCAAGGCCAGGCGGGCGCCAGGCGGGCACCGGCCTGCACAGAGTCCTTGTTTCCTCTTTGGTGCAAAGGGGGCAAGCACAGGCAAGGGTATCAAGCAAAGGCAACCGTTTCGGTGTAACAAGACCAAGACTAGCAGGACGGCAGAATGGAGGTCATCGTGGAGCCCAAGCCGGTGTCATCGTCGGGGTCTTTGGCAGGCGAGGACCAACTTTAGTCAGGATAAGTGTACTAGATGTTCCCCTTCAATATGGCCAATTGTTGGTGCCCTTCCCGCTCGATATTTGGGAAGAGGCCCGGGGCCTTCGCCTATAAATAGGACTAGCCACCCACAGGGTAGGGGGATCGAGAGAACAAGGATAGAAAGACACAGAGAGAGACAGAGAGAAGCGACTAAACTCCCCCTAGAAGTTCATCGCACCATCCAAGAACAGACCCTCGCGAGGCTGTTCTTCCCTTGTACTGTTCCTCATCAGCACCAGAGACAATCCACCACACCACAAACTGGAGTAGGGTATTACACCACAATGGTGGCCTGAACCAGTGTAAATCACGTGTCCCTTGTGTTGTTCTTCGTGTAGTTTTAGATCCTGGCGAGGCGGCGAGACATGGGTAGGCTGGAGGTGTGATCTCCGCGTGCACCCCAGTGTTCGAACCTTGAGGGTCTGCCGGAACCCGAAATCCGACAATGAGCTCCTGC
>NC_057810.1:448352792-448356178 GCF_018294505.1 Triticum aestivum | reverse complement strand
ATGTTAGCAATTTTCTGTTTTTTTGTTATACAAATATTAGAAATGTTATAGAAATGTTCGTTATATATAGAAATGTTAGAAATTTTAGAATTAGTTTTAGTTAGATGAATTAGATTAATGTCAAATTGTTAGAATTTGCATAAAGAATTTTAGTTATCACAATCCAATCATTTAAAAAATGTTACTTTTTGCGGGCATATAGTATTTGTTCTCGACGATGCCCGACCCGCATCCTCGTCGTCGACCCGTTCGCGACGACGTCTGGCTAACCGATGTCCGGGACTGGGCTCCGCCGGGCTGGCACTTGGAGGTGCTACCTAGAGGGGTGCGCCACTTGGTGAGGAACCCAACCTCGGGTCCTGTCGTCGACCCTAATCTCCTTTGGTGGCGTACGCGTGGGCCACATTCGGTGCAGAGGGAGCCGGCCCCGCCGGAGGTGGTGCGTAGCCGTGTCAGGGAGGAGGATGAGCACGTCTATCGCTACATGGCTGCTATGGATGTCAGGTTCTTCAATACTTGGCAGGTTCTTTGGGCAGATGACCGGAGATATGATCCTGTGATGGTTCCTTCTCTTTGGGTGTCCACCGCCCGCGCCCCAGGAACCGCGAGTGGCCTAGATTCTTCTGTAGTATTCTGTCTTTATTAGGTACCTAGCCAGTGATGTAATTCGATATATAATATTCGAGACGATGTATTCGAGATTATATATATGATTAGAGACGATATATTCGAGATTATATATTAATGGAGACGATGCATATTATGTACTATATGATTCGATTTTTCCTTATTGCTTGCATCCATGCATTGTAATTTGAATACTAAATTGTTTTATATTTGTTCTGTATTAGTTAAGTAAAAGTTATGGCGGACAATACCGGCAGAGAGAGAGAGAAGAGGAATTGTTCGAGATCATACACAACCCTCATAGGCTAGACGATCTGAATGAAGCAGATGACGGCTCCCAATATCTGAACAATACCGGGGAGGTTGATGATAAGATATTCGATCTCGACGACTGAGCTGATGAAGTCATGAACTATGATTATGATTATGATGACACAGACAATGTTTATGATGACACAGACAATGTTGATCTTGAAATAACAAAGACTACCGGCGAGGTATATTTATCTAAGCAGGCATCTGGTGATCATCACAAGTTTTTTTTTATTTGAAGATATATTAACGAATCGATCTTTCTTCTTTAGCCCTCCAGATCGAGAAAATCTCCTTCTACAGACAACACGACAAAGCGAGGCCCGGGCAAAAAGTTGAAGGAGGGTGTAAAGTACAACATCGACTCCATCAAAGCTAATGGCGAACCCCTCACGCCTGAGAATATTGCAAACAAGTGGACTCGTTAGTGCGGAGTTCTTGTGAAGGACCAACTCCCGATCTCCATTCAAGAATGGAAAGAGTCAAAAACTAAATGTCCAGATTTACTTGGGTCGACGATAGAGCAAAACAATAGCTTTGGGAATCTCTGATGGAACACTTCACCCTACCAGATTGTTTCACTGATGCAGATGTGCCGAAAGTCAAGGACGCTGCTCTTAAGAAGATGGCAATTGCATTCAACACCCACAAGAAAACTGTATGGGCCAACTACCTCGCTGCAGAAAGGAAGACTCCAGAATTCAAGGGAACACTGGAGAAGCAAAGAGAACACTGGCCTGCTTTCGTGAAATTCAAGGAACCAGAATTATCTAAGGAACAGTCGAGAAAAAACAAGGCCAATGCCGCAAAAAAGACGCAGTTCCATAGGCTGGGTTCATGTGGCTACGCGATGGCAATGCCTAATTGGGATAAGTCTAAGCAAGAGATGGAGGATGCAGGGGTCACTCCAGTTACTAGGAGATGGCCCCCCAGGTGCAGAAGTTGGTTCTATGTGCATGGGGGGTGTTGGACCCGAAGATAGACCTGGTTTCGAAGAAGGGAAGCCTAAAAGGAGCCGAACAAAAGTTACTTGACGCAATAGAAGATGCTCGAAAGGGGGTGTTCACGCCCAACAGAGAGAACGACAAGCTTACGCGCGCCCTGGGAAATCCTGAACACCCGGGAAGAACACGAGGCAAGGACGTTATTCCCTGGTATGAGGGATTTTCGGAATGGAACAACGACTACATGACCCATGAAAGAAAGAAGATGGAGGAGGAGAAGAAGAGGAAGTTGGAGGAGGAGCAGAGGAAGCAGGACGCAGAACACCTTCAAGGCCTAGAAGCAAGGCACGCAGACTTGGCACTCAAACTTCAGCAGCAGCAGCAGCAGATCGACTCACTTAGCCAGGAAAGGGGGTCTCAGCAGCGGCATCAGCAAGCGGATGATCGTCCAGCATTGGATAGCACCGTCCCATCCATGCCGAGAAGCAGCGTTGGTTCCACCCCGGGCGACACACTGCTGGATACATACCGTGTGGATGACATCATAGAGAACACTAACTATGAGCTACACTCCAAAATGAAGAACATATCCATGAAAGTGGCGGACGCCGTTGCTTTTACAATTACCCCCGAAGCAACCTTCCATTGCACCCCGATTCCAGTGGGCTATGCTCGTGTCTTGGTTGACGAAGTGGTGGATCCATATTCTGGGCTACAGCTTGACATTCCTGGAGGTGACGACGAGCGCATACTGGGAGAGGCCATACATTGTATCATCCTATGGAGAAAGGATTTCATCATCTTTCGAAGTCCACCGACACCGTGTCTGTCGACTTCTCCTCGAAGTCCGCCACCAAGTCAGCAGACTCCCGCTCCTCCAAGTCCATGAACGCGTGAGCCGACTCCTCCTTGAAGTCTACCACCTCCTCCAAGTCCACCAACGCGTGAGCAGACTCCTACTTCAAGTCCGACACAATGTCAGGCCACTCCTCCTGTTTCAAGTCCGACACTGTGTCAGGCCACACCTCCTGCTTCAAGTCTGGCACAGTGCCAGGCCACTCCTCCTCCTCCAACTCAGCCACGTCAGCTGTCTCCGCCATCTCAGCAATCGCAGAAGAGACACACTGCAGCTATGGTGCATAGCGGTACGAGTCGAGGTAGTACAGGAAGTACAGGCGAAGGCAAGCGATATAAATATGGTCCAAGCCTTGCTCCTCTTCCTCAGAGGCCTTACTACATGACCGAGGTGGAAAACTCAGCCATAGTGCGGGCCCAAGTGGATGCCCATTTTGGAACGAAATCGGCACCGCCGCCAAGGGAGAAAGTGCCTGAGAAAGTTATGGACCACTTTATTCACATGGCAAGAAAACCAGCTCCCAAGCCTGTTAACTCAGACTATGAGTGCCAACTCAGGAAGCTGCATCAAGCACGACTAAAGAAGGAAGCGGGCTCGAGCTCGAGCAAACAAGCAGCTATCAAAAAATGCGGGAAAACCGATCCCCG
>NC_057810.1:448332892-448352537 GCF_018294505.1 Triticum aestivum | reverse complement strand
ATGAGAGTATGCCCCCCAATATTATTGTGGGCAAACCATTAGGCGATGTGGTAATAACCGAGGAGCATATAATGTAGGCTAAAATGCTCAAGATCACTGTTTGACAACTCCTCGATATCGAGCCCATGTCTCTGCTTAGAGAGGAGGAAATAAAATAGAAATATGTCCAGGGCCAACCTTTGGTCGAGCCAGACAAGGTCAAGAACCTCCCAATGAGAATGTATGAATTGCATCAATGGTACATGAACATTACCAAGATTTCCAATCGGGAGTCCTCATGGTGAATGTCAAGGAGGAGCATTACTTCCATGAGAAAGCTCTATCCGTTGAGTATTCAGAACTATTTCAGTTCTACAATCAAGACGCACTCGGCAAATCTATCTTCAGCTACTATTGTCTGTAAGTGATTTCTTTCTGTAATTTAAGTCTCAAGCTACCTGTAGTGATCATTTTGATCAATCATTACATGTAATTATCCTCACTATATTCTTTTCTGTGGTATTATATGCAGGATGAAGATGTATGAAATGAAAAAATCTGGACGCTAGGCATTGGATTCATTGACCCAAATACCATTAATGAGTACACATGGAATCTTCCAAGTTGTCGAGAAAGTTTAGAGGAAAGCATGCTAGAGTTCTTCAAGCGCCTCAATAACAATGAAGATATACTACTTCCTTACAACTTCCTGTGAATCACACTGTCTTGTACTACAAATTCTGATTTTGCTTACTAGCTAGCTAGATGTTAATAATTAAGTGTATAGGGTTTACGGTAGTTGATTAGTGTTATGCATGTGCCCTCTTAATTAAGACATGCAAACGTGTGCGCATGCAGTTTCCACTGAATCTTGTTAGACATTAAAGTTGAAGAAGGAAAAGTTGAAGTACTGGACTCACTACTTAAAAAGAAAGTGACTACACCATCTTGATGGGGATAGTCAACACGTAATTTGAATCATTATTAACTATATCCTGGCCTATTTAGTTCGTCATTTCCTGATATGAACTATTTAATAACCCCTTTATTAATTTTCTTTGCTGGCGGGCAGGGCTTGGGCAAAGTTCATTAAGGTGACTCCAGGCAAATGGGCAAAAAGGTTGTTTTGGTGTCGACCAAAGGTAAGTAATTAAGTAGTACTAGCTAGCTAGCTAGCTACCATCTCTTTAATTCTTGTTTCAATACCATTAATTAATTATCATGCTTGATTAATCATTATCTCATTCAATTCTATTCTCGTAAAGGCCCTAAAGCAGGCGTCGGGAAATGATCTGTGTGCATACTAAGTTTGCGAGAACATTCGCATGATGGCGTCCGAAAGGAGCAGATCTCA
Organism: Triticum aestivum; assembly: GCF_018294505.1. Lineage (NCBI taxonomy): Eukaryota > Viridiplantae > Streptophyta > Magnoliopsida > Poales > Poaceae > Triticum > Triticum aestivum. The sequence goes on along the minus strand of NC_057810.1, from coordinate 448,351,204 downwards.
AAGACAGGACTGGCTACGTTTGTCAGAACACTATTCACACCATTATCGATATCTAGTCACACAACTAATACACATGCATATTGATCTCCTTCTTAACAGTTCAGAGAGGTGCGGGAGCAGCTCCTACCAACAGAGCGCATACTAGCACTTCAAGAGGAAATAGCGGGATTTTTGCTCGCCCAGGTCATAGATCCCAAATGAGAATACTATTACCCGCTACCGCCCCCATGAACCACTTGTCATCTTGCTCCGAAGGCACCAAGGCAACATGTAGGTGAAATTGTATATATATATACATGTGTATGTGTGAATTATTAATGGTGTTGTTTGTGAGACATTCGATGATATATATATATATATATATATATATATATGTATGTATATATATATATATATATATGCGGTTCTACAAGAAAACCTATTTATATATATGCATAACGTGTACAATATGTACTATCGTAAAATACTAGAAAACAAAAAAGAATTAAATGGAAAACACAAAATTAATGGAAAATAAAAAATAAAACCAAAACCCCCCAAACATTTAGTACCGTTACCAACCGGTACTAATGGTCTACCAGCAGCCGGGCCTGGCTCGTGCCACGTGGTGGCACTTTAGCGCCGGTTCATGCTGAACCGGTAGTAAAGGGGGGGACTTTAGTCTCCACTCTTTAGTGTCGGTTGTAGAACCGGCACTAAAGGCCCTTATGAACCGGCGCTAAAGCCCGGTTCTGCACTAGTGTTTGAACAGTCTCTGGTCCGTTCTTGCTATGAAGAGGTCGTCATCTAGGGTTTGCAATCTATGAAGGTAATATGAATACTCAATTACCCTTTATAGATGCAAATAATTCATATGTTGTTGCTAGATTGCTTAATGAGCATAATGTACCGGCTAGCCCTAGTTTTATCAATCATTCATCTAATTATTCGCAAGGGCCGATGCCAAATAATTTTCATGCGTCAAATTCTTATGATTCTAGCAACGTACAACGTATGTATCCTAACTCTCATGCATCTGCAACCCAGAAATCATTATGTCGATGAACAACATGATGAGTTTGGTCAATCAAGTTGAAACACCTCATGTAGGAACTTCCAATAGCATGCAACAAAGAGTTTCACCTCTTTGTTCATCGGCAACTTATTTGCAATATACTAGTTCAACCATGCTGATGGATGGGAGAATTGGCCATGATACTTCTAGCTATCCGGCCAGTTACTCTCAACTGTCATATGCTACACCTCATGTTAATAATTATTCAGCACCGTATACAACTGTAGATGCTCATAATTCGGCTATGCGCCGTCAAAGTCATAGCCGAATAAGTGAAAAATTTGCAGCAGTGCACATGCCATCATCTAATATTGTAGCATATAATGTGTCCTCTATGCAATTGCATAATTTCGGCAACACTTTAATGCCGAAAGAATCTAAAAGTATTGTGGAACAATACTTTACAGAATGGGAAATGACTAAATTAAAAAGGATATAACTTCAACTAATAAGATTACTACTCTTTGCCTTTAAGAACATGTTAAGGGGCTAGTTCCTGATTATAATGTAATAAAATCTAGAGTTTTGCAAGAAGATGAATCTTTGCCAATTGGTAAAAATTGCGAGCAAAAATATGGTATTACTACAATGCATATGCCTTCACCTAGTACTACATCATATTATACACCTCCAACACAATTGCAAAGTTTTAGTAACACCCATGTTTCATTGCTGAAAGAATCTAAAGGCATTGGGGGGCTATCATATCCGGAGTGGCCTGAAATTGAGAAAAAACTTAAAGCCAATTTTGCCGCTCGCCGCGAGAAACAAATAGAAAAATAATTGGCTCAGATAAAAGAAGCATTGCCAATTGGTAGTATAACGAAAAAGTACGATTTGGAACATTAAAGTGCTTCGGTTGAAAAAACCGAATGAACTAGTATATATTCCAAATCCATCAAATCCAAAGAGGCAGGTAGTATTGAGAAAGGGCATGGAAAGCATGGCAAAATGACCGTGCTTGATTTTTCTGAAGTTAATTGAACCTACTTCGTGCCCTATGAGTTATGTGCCGTAGAAATTGACAAGCCTCAAGAACAAGAGCAAGTAGCCGAACAAAGTTCGCCTGACAAGGATCTTCAAAGTAATGATGAACGGAATCAAGAAAAATATGATGATAATACATTGGGGAGCCATCCAAAGATGGAGCAAAATACTGTTCAAGTCACACCACCATCATGCTCTCCCAACATATTTGAAGAGGTATGTATAGCAAGTGATTTTCCTACTTTCAGATTTGGTCGCAACTTCATAGTTGATGCATCTATTAGAAAAATCCTCATAAGTAATTTTGAAAGACCAATGAAGAAGGGTAATTTACTTGTTAGCAATAAAGTTTTTATTGAGCATATCAGTCAACCCATTGCGCCATTTATAAAGACTGATAGTGACTTATTGTTGCAGCCAAGGCTTTCCCTATTGCTTTATCTAAAGTTCATGTCTAATTGGGTAGCTTTGCTTATTTATTACTTGGCTTGCATTTGGTCTCCATTGAGACATGTATGCTCTAACTATTTTCGTTTCAAAAATTTAATGCCAAGGTTAAATTCTTTTGAGAAAACTGATGCTATTATGATACTTTATCGAAAGACATCGGATATAGAGTGCAAAACACATTGCATAGCCGAATGGGGAGATTCCAAATCTGAACCAGTCATTTGCTTACCTCCAAAGCCGTTCACACAGCAAGACCGGCTAAACAATAAGAAGTATACCTTCAATTCAAGCATGTGTGATCAAATATTTGATTTGTTGCTGAAAAATAATTACATTAGAATTCTTGATCACCATGTCAAGCCTTCAATCCACGGACAAATGTATTGTAATATGCATGATTCATCCAAGCATAATTTTGAGGATTGCAACATGTTTCGTCAAATAGTTAAATCGTCCATTGAAAAACGACGATTGAAATTTGTTGAAACACCAAGAGATGACCAGTCTATACCGATTGGTCCTGAAAAAGTTTTTGCATCGGCTGCTTCAAGCCGGTCCATTTAAAGAGAAGGAAAAAGCTGCATGTGACGGGATCAAGCTTTCAAGTAAAGAAGTTGTTGAAGAGCATAGTGAACATGATCTTGAGGGCGATAATGCCATCAAGGCTACAATGAAGACGCCAAGGACTGGGGCGCAACAAGCAAATCCAATGATCAATGAAAACAAACAAAAAGAAAACAAAGGTCAAAATAAGCACAAGTGTAAGAGATCAAAAATCACCTTCGCTGAACTATTGGATAAATATCAAAAGAAGAGTGAAGAGAAGAATGCTTATCAGACAAATCATGCAAAGAAACTAAGATCACCCCCTAGACGCAAATATGAGGATCAGTATTGGCAAAGTGAGAATTTCAATGCAAGATATTCATATCCTTATTTTGGGCCGCCAATGCCAATGTCGTGAATGCCTCCCTATGCTCATGCAAGGGCACATTCTCCATCTTATTTTAGACCATCTCACCAATATTATGCAGCTTCAAGAAGATCAACATTTAAATAGTCACATGTTAAAGACCGTTTCAATCATAAGGAATCGGTCAAGAGCTCAAGGAAGAATAAAGAGGTGGTCAAGCAAGTTTACTGCGTTAAAAGGGATAGTCGTAATAGTGCTACTTCAGATTTGATCTCAAATGAAAAGGAGCCAATTAAAGTATTAACATTGGCTACTAAAGGCAATGAGGCAAGTCAATCAAGTGCCAAATCTGAAGATAATAAGTTGAGAGTGCACAAGGTAAAACAAGAATTGCCATTACTTCAAGCAAAATCATAGTCAAGGTGCCCATTCGGTTTATTGTATTGGCAAAAGAAGGAATTATAAAAGCTTAGTGCACAAGAGCTGAAAAGAAGAACATGGCATGGGTTCCCAAGAGGAGTAGTCAAAATAAAAATGATTTTCAACCTTCTATTGCAACAAGGGTTAGAAAAGTGAAGGATTAGAAGGATGGAAGCGAAAACCAATTAAGCTGAAGGTGTGCATCATCCCATCAAAAATCTTTGGTTAGCACATCATCCATATTCATCAAACATGCCATTGATGTATTTGCCATGGATTCATCCCCAGGTATGAATGGTTACCTTCCATGGGCTTATTTTGATCCATGGATGCAATATAATTTCTTATATGATGAAAGGGTATATCAAATGACTATATATTTGATTAGTTATAAGTTGTTGCTGATCCAGAGGGCCGAAATACTTGATTTGTCATTTCATTTGTTTATTTTGACTATAAATGCTTTGGTGGATGAAGTTTACATGGACCTTATGTTAACGGCCGATATTTACCTATCACCCTAAGAATATGTCAAAGTATGGCCGGTGTAGTATTCTAACATCGTCTGTAGTTCGATTGGAGAGCGACACAAGTACTATGGAGATTATGTTTTGATAGTTGAATTCATAAAAGTGGCCACGGTGTTGGTGTTGTTTATATATCTCCATATAGTGTTGTTCTGTGAAGCCTCATAACTCTTAAATATTTATTGCACAATAATCAAAGCCGAATATTCAATGTTATTCGGTTTGGAACTTTTGCCATTTGTGCTAAACATATTGAGGCTTCTGGTGAGTCGTTATGAGTAGTGCAGCAAATATCCAAGGGTTCTCCATGTTTTGACGAATCACTTATAGTTTATCTTGGGATATGTCTAGATGAAAATTTACCTTGGGTTGCTTTAAAATTGATCATATATCTAGGCTTGAAAATTGGGAGGGTTGGCATAGCAAACATCCGGCTACCATGTTGGTCATGGTGTGTTGCATGTCTATCAATAGCCGATGCTTATTCTTGCCAACATAGGTAAGGACGAATTGGACCTCACCACCTCGGCCACTAATGAAACTTTTATGCAGGCAAAGTATGGATTCAAGAAAGTTTATTGTTGATTATCTGCAAGATCCTAGCAGAAGGGTGGACAATATGGTTTATGGATGGTTTTGACATGCATACCTATGGAACTTTATAGTCGGATTAATGAAGTTGAGAAAGTTTCACCCAAGCTTGCATCAAAATATTCACACAAGCAATGGCCGATATAAACTTATCATCCTAAGAATATGCAAAATGGACGAAGGAGTGTTGACATCGTCCTTAGAAGAAGCTATGTGCAAGTTATTTTTCGGCACACAAGCTTTACTGAAAACCAGGGGGGCATGTGTTGTCACCAGATTTTGGCACAGTCAAGAACTTAATGAAGATGGCATCGAATGGAGAAGTGATCTACATGAAAGAGTTCCCTATTGTTGATATGAACATCTTTGAAGTTTGGGTCATTGCCATCCGATTTCATCTCGAAGGCCGAAACTATGCTCATAGTACTAAGATCTTATATTCAGAGTACAGTTTGGCCGATTAAGCCCCCAAGACGACCTCATATGGAACAATAATCTACACGGATTATCTTCATCTCTTTGAAAAGATCGAGTTTGATATAAAAATCGTTCTAATCCGAGTTTGTATGCAAAAGTTAGAGCCATCGGCCTGTTAGGAGGCAAAAAAAAGGCGCGCCCCACCAGACACCCTGTCTGATGGGTAGCGCGAATAATAGCCTGTTTTGCGCGAGCGACGTGACCCTCAAGATGACCTCTGATCAAAACATGTTCAACATGAAAGTTGTTCATCTTGTTAAAACGGTCAAGTTTTCTTTTGGACTCATTTCCATCCGAGGTTGTTTACCACCACAAAAAAGACCCGCAAGGTGCAGCCAATTTAAACCAAACAGTTTTGGAAAGTTCGGACAAAATGAATCCGGATTTTACTAGGGTTTTGCACATGAATCCAAGCCTTTTCTTTGCACGGGAAGTCCTGCCGCCTCTTATATACCTAAGGGGTGACGACCGATTGAACAACACACAATCGAATAAACGCATCTAATACTTTTTCGTGTTCATCTATCCCCTACCCTTGTATCTTTCTTCTCGTTCTTCGTCGTTCTTCAACAATGGAGGGCTATGAATCCACGAGGATCTAGGGGCGGTTAGGTCGACCTAGGGCAGCCCATAGCCTCTATGTGCCCAGACGAGGTCCCTCCCAGGCGTGTGTTGTTTTGGGTCTACAAAAGCATCCGTTGGCTGTCCTGCGTATCTCACTGCCGGTTGGGTCTCCTTCGACGCGAGCTGCGGTGTATCACCCCCGGCGTAGAGGGTGCACGGTGACGTGTTCGTGTGTGAACACCTGGGTGATCATAGCTACGCTTCATCTCTGGCTCGGCTGAGAGTACGGTCGGTTCCTTGCGCTTCACGTCCTTGGCCTTGGCCTTCTTGTCTTCTGGGTCTGCGTCGGGGAGCTTGAGGAGGGAGAGGCGTCCCTTCTCAGCTCTCGCACACTTGGTTGCCATGTTGAACATCTCCAGGGACGTGCATAGGTCTTTGTGTATGGCGAGCTCCTCCTTCATCTTGACGTCATGGACGCCATCGGTGAACGCCGAGATAATGGCTTCGTTTGACACCTTGGGAATCTTGAGGCAAACGCTGTTGAAGTGTTGGATGTACTTCTGCAGGGTCTCCCCTGGTTGTTGCTTGAGGTGTCGCAGGTCATCCGCGGCCGGCGGGCAGTCGCGAGTGTCGTGGAAGTTGGCGATGAAGCGTTCCCGCATCTCGTCCCAAGAGGAGATCGATTCTACGGGGAGGTTCAGGAGCCAGCAGCGTGCGCCGTCCTTGAGGTCCCTGGGGAACCAGTTCACCATGACCTTCTCATTGTTGCTGGCCACCTCAATGCTCAACTCATAGAGCTGCAGGAACACAGCAGTGTCGGCGGTGCTATTGTAGCATGGAGGCAGGTCGGGCTTGAACTTCCCCGGCCAGGCAATGTTGCGCAACTCCGGAGTGAACGCGCGACACCCTGCCGTGGTCACGAGAGCCCGTCATGGAGGTGGGGCCTGGTCTTGGCACTCGTGCACGCCACCATAGGCGGCGCGTGGTCTTGAAGTGGCGGTGCTGGGAGCGTGCGCGCATCTTCTTGTGGCTGCTGGATCACCTGGCAGCTCGCTTTGTCGCGCACGGGCGCCTGACGTTGCGGATCGCGCCGAGGCGCCACCCACCTTGGCTCGATGATGGTGTCTTGCCTCAGAGGCGGAGGAGGCGCCCCATGAGCCACATCTCCCGCAGTGGGTGGTGGTTGAGGCAGCGATCGAGCTGGTGTAGCAGAATCCCCAGCAGCGCTGACGAGCTTGGTGATGCGGTCGAGCCAGTCCTCATAGAGGTCGTCAACCAGGCAGTAGTGCAGGAGCTCCCTTGCCACGAGTAGAGCGGCCTGCGCGTTTGCTGGGCCACAACGAGCATGGGAGGACGAAGTAGCTGGAGTCAGCGACGGAGTGGCGGTGTGTCCATTGCGGCACACAGATGCAGTGAAGAGGCCTGTCGCTCGTGGCCTACGGGGCCCGTAGCGGCGTTCACCATCGGCGATGGTGGTCGACGAGGGTAGCCGTCGCCCGCCGGTGTTGTCTGAGTGACGCGGGCAGCAAGAGAGCCCGGCGCTCAGCACGAGCTCGGCGAGTGTCAGCCATGGAAGCAGTGGAGCAGCGGCGAGTCGATCGACAGAAGAGAGGCTCCGACACACCCCTACATGGTGCACCAAATGTCAGATTTCGGGTTCTGCAAACCCTTGAGAGGTTCGAACTCTGGGGTGTGTGCGAAGATCTCACTCTCCCCAGTCTGCCTACTCGCCGATCTCATAGCCTAACGCATCGAGCTCGAAGGAAAGGGGACACAATGGTTTACCCAGGTTCTGGCCACTTTGCAGTGTAAAACCCTACTCCTGCTCTGTGGTGGATTTGCCTCAAGGGGATGAGGATGAACTAGTACAGTGGAGAACAACCTCTGAAGTTGTGTTCTTGAGCTCAAGTGAGCTGGTGAGGGTGGAATGGATGCGGTCGACTAGATCCGTACTTTTTACTCCCCCACTCCATTGTGGTGGCTAGGTCCTATTTATAGTGGCCTTGGTCCTCTTCCCAAATGAAGGCGGGAAGGGACCGCACTGTCGGTGTCAAAATCGGCGGATCTCAGGTAGGGGGTCCTGAACTGTGCGTCTAACGCTAATGGTAACAGGAGGCGGGGGACACAATGTTTACCTAGGTTCGGGCCCTCTCTATGGAGGTAATACCCTACTTCTTTCTTGATTGAACTTGATAAATATGAGTATTACAAGAGTTGATCTACCATGAGATCGTAATGGCTAAACCCTAGAGTCTAGCCTATGAGATTATGATTGTTGGGTTAACCCTAGAAGTCTAAACCCTCCGGTTTATATAGACACCGGGAGGGACTAGGGTTGTACAAAGTCGGTTACAGAGAAAGGAATCTAAATATCTGAATCGCCAAGCTTGCCTTCCACGCCAAGGAGAGTCCCATCCGAACACGGGACGACGTCTTCTATCTCGTATCTTCATAGCCCTACAGTCCGGTCAAAGTTAGTCCGGCTGTCTGAGGACCTCTTAGTCCAGGACTCCCTCAGTAGCCCCTGAACAAGTCTTCAATGATGATGAGTCCGGCGTGCAGATTGTCTTCGGCATTGCAAGGCGGGTTCCTTCTCTGAATACTTCAAAGTAAATTCTGAACATAGAAAATGTGTCCGGCTCTGCAAAACAAGTATCATACACAACTGTCGAGAGTATAATATTCCACGAATACAATCCGCTGACAACTTTTTGTAGCGTGATATCATGCCACCACCCGGCCATTATTCGAACCGTTTTTAGCCTGCCGCTCCATATTTCGAGGTGCGGTTTCATTAGCATGTCTTGTCGAAGCAGAGATCATGTTCGCTTATCACGGGATTTTCATCAATACGGGCATGGGTAACCCAACTGTGCCATCTGCACGGCGCTTGGGGAATAGGCGGATTTTAAGGCGAGCAGGGAGGCGCATAACTTTTACTGCCTTTATAAAAGGATAAGGATTCACCCTCGTTCACCCACGCCTTCTCCTTCCTCTGCCCATTCATTCTCAAGCTGCAGCGCCCAAGTTCTTGCCTTCTCCGCCCAAAAAAGCACTCCAGCCATGTCCGGATCCGGAGCTAGAGGCAAGTGGATGGCCTCTTCTGTCAAGAAGGAGGATACCAAGAAGCTCCAGGAGGCTGGGTATCTGGGCAAGGACATCGCTCATCGACTTCCAGCCAAGGAACAGTCATCCCTACCCTGGAGCCCCGGGAAAGGGTGGTGTTTCTCACTCACTTCATCCGCGGGCTGGGATTCCCCCTACACCCGTTCTTCCATGGACTAATGTTTTACTACGGGCTAGAGTTTCGTGATCTGGCTCTCAACTCCATCCTCAACATCTCGACATTTATTGTCGTGTGCGAGGCCTTCCTCCGCATCCCACCTCACTTTGGCCTATGGCTGAAGACTTTCAATGTGAAGCCAAAGGTGGTGAGTGGCCAACAAGCAGAGTGCGGAGGCGCCATGGTGGGAAAAATGCCCAACATCGTCTGGCTCGAAGGCTCCTTTGTGGAGACCTTGAAGGGGTGGCAATCGGGGTGGTTCTACATCACCGAGCCACGCGACACTAACTGGCGGCGACCCCCAAATTCCGATCCGGAGTACCAAGGCGGCTCACCTCCTGGCAAGAGAAGGGCCTGGCATGGGGCTCTTCGGACGAGCTAACCGGGCTCCATACATGTGTCAAGGACATGATAAGCAAGAAAATCAAACTCGTCAACATGGTCCAGGTTATGCTCTTCCACCGGATCCTTCCGTGCTAGCGCCGGACTTGCAATTTGTGGGAGTTCGACTCGGCCAAGCACCAGACGCTGCTGGAGCTCTTCGGTACGATGCATGAAGACTTCTGGAAGGTGCTTTTCAAGGCTAGTGAGGTACCACTGCCCGCAACCGAGGACCGTGGGCTTAGCTCAAAACGCCGGGCTAATCCGGTAAGTTCTTTTATGTTTTCAAGGTAAATCCTTTACTGGCATATTTCATGGAGGAATCTAAGCCTCCCTTCCAATTTTTCAGGCCTGGGTAGAGATAGCAGAGTAGATTAACTGTCCGGCTCTGCTGCCCGAATATCTGGAGACGCCTCTTCTGACGAAGATGCTATTTCCGGCGCCTTATGAGGTGTCGGAGAAGAAGTCCAAGAAGAAGGCCCTGGGGACCAAAGGTGGTCTCCGTCGCAATGGAACTTCAGACGTCACGCCAAGACGCACTCCTGCACCGAAGACGATGAGGAGGAGGAGGAAGAACAAATCCATCCCCCCCTGCCGGGGGGAGAAAGAAGAGGAAGACCTCCACCCATCAGGAGGCCGAGGCGTCCAAGAAGAGGAAAAATTCCCTTTCGGACAACTCCACAGCAGCCACCAATAGCGGCGGGGAGTGGGAGCCTAGGGTCAAGCCCCTAGCCAACTCGTAAGTGTACGGAAATAGTAATATATCTGATATTTTTATCTTATTGTTTTTAACATGCTGGATCATGCACTTGCAGCCCGACTCAGTCCAACATCATGCTATCATCCTCTTCGGAGGGATCGCTAGACCCGTCGATGATGAACAACACATCCCTTCCAACGGCCTCCTCCCCCAAGGCCGTGGACAACACCGAGGTGTTGTCCTGAAGGATCCTAGCCCTAGGAGAAGCTCAGGAGGCCGTCCCGGTGGTGCCAGAGGGTGAAGCCCAGGCTTCCGTACACATGGGGGAGCGAACCCCCATGGACACCGACAACGGGGGCCGTATCCAATTCAGCCCCCAACCGCATAGAGCACCGGAGACCCAAGTGGCTCCGGATTCAGGCAGACCACCTCTTTCAAACGAGGGAGGCGAGCCAACTCCACTAGTGACCTCTGTCCATCCAGAGGCACTAGATAGATTATTGGAAGCACTACAAGGCGCTTCCATTCTGTAAGAACACCGTACCCTTATGAGTATGGTGATTGAGAAGGTCTAGGCAACCAAAAGAGGACTGAGCTAAGCCTGCACTAGCCTTCTAATAGGGTTTGAGGTAAGTAATTTTAAAAGAATGTCACAATATAGATAGTAGCCCCTGATGCTCTGTTCAGTGTTCGAAAAGAAAAGCCGAACAGAGGATCAAAATAATTTTTGTAGGAGTCTAACATAAAGTGTCTATTGTGAATGAGTAGGCATCGCTGCTGGCTGCAGCTGTTCACACTACAGAGGACTCCGGACTGAAGCAGAACCTGGAGCGGCTCAAGAAAGAGCTCGGCCTCGTGAAAAAGCAGTTCGAAGAAAGCAAAGGTGTGTACTAACCTGCGTGTATATTTAGGAAGGATGAATGGTTCATACTGACTAAAGTGTCATGAACTTTATTAGGGGCCACGTGCAAAGTAGCGGCCCTCAAGAAGTCATTGGCCAAGGTCGAAGACAAAGCGACCAAGGAAGGAACTGCGTGTAAGAAGAACGAGCCCCGGGTCAGCGAGGTCTAGCAAGAGCTCCAGGACGCTATCAAGAAGTATGAGTCCTTGGAGAGTGATTCAAAGACTCAAGAGTCCGAACTTGCCAAGGCCCGCCAGAGCACACAAGATGCCTAGGCCGAAGCCCAAAGCGCCCTCTAGAAGATCCAGGTGGCAAAGAAGATTACAGTGGTAAGGCTTTCATTATGCAAAGCAGATATGAGAAGAAAACATTCCTGTTACTTACCCGGGTTTGGAGCTCTCCAGGGGTGTTTACGGATTTGCTGCGCAGCATATCAGATGCTGCACAATTTTATCGAGACGAAGAAGGGAGCTCTACGGAGAAGCTGTTCTGGTCTCAATACCTTGGACCAGAACTTCTGGTGCCCCTTAGCGACCAGCTGAAATAGCTGGTCGAGCTTCATAAGGCGGCCAAACTAGCCATGAAGGACTTAATAGTCCGGCTATGGCCTGCCGAGCCCATGCCCAGCATCTACTTCAGACTCGTGAAGTGGCTTGTCAGTGCCTGCCCGCGGCTCAAAGTCATCAAACGATCGGTCTGCATTGAAGGTGCGCGGATGGCCTTTGCCTGCGCCAAGATGTACTGGGCGAAGATGGATGCCACAAAGCTGATGACCGAGGGGCCGCCTAAGGGCAAGGAGCACCACCGACCCGATCTATATTTCGATAGTTTCCTGGAGGGGTCCCGCCTTGCGGCGGAGCAATGTGCGAGGGATGTTATATTCCCATAAAAACATTCATGTTATCCTATCCTGTAATATGAAACAAGTTTCTTATGTAATATAATGTTATTTACTTTAAAGTTTTTACCTCCTGTGCGGCCGTTTATGAAAATCTGAGAGTTGCCAGTCGTCGGCTTCTGCCCCGCATAGATAGTATAGGGGTGTTCGGGATAAATATAAACACTCTTTACTCCACATTTTGGTCCTTAAAGGAGGTGTTTAACGCAACAAACAAGGCAATCGGACTATATAGCTTTATCACCCTCACTTGGCCATAGGAGTTTGACAACGAAAATTTTGGCGAAGCCCCTGGTGTTCGGAAGACCGAAGTTGGGGTGCTATACACACCTAATCAGATGAAACCCGATTCCTTGCATAAAGCGGAAAAATCTCTAAGGATTTGAAAACCTCTCGAACAGATGACCAGCTCTCACTGCATCATGACAGTCAGTTTTCGCCTTTCTCTACTGAGGTGCTCATCCGGAAGAACCGGGACACAATCTTAGTGTTCTCCCTTTACTACCCTAGCTGATATAGCGGAATGTAAGGTAGTAAAGGACAGGAGCCGGGCAACCCAACTATTGACCAAAGACATGATTCAGAGCCGATGCATATAATGCTATAAGTTCGGGATGCCGAACTGTAGTGTAAAAGTGTTCAGACTTGATTGCCGTATTGTGGGGTATAATGAAGCCCCTGGCGAATTAGTACGCACCAGAATGTACGGGTGCAATAGATAATGAATACAAAGACAAGGAAAAAAAATCAAGTGATAAGCTGACGCTACAAATTATTTTCCATTGTAATTTGAGTAATACGTCGAGGCGTACTTGTACAAGTAGTGCGTTAAGCAAGTAAGGCTATTTAACATGTCGTGACCAAGAGCGAGCTGCGTGCGGGTATGTAAAACAGGTATAGCAATCATTAGCAGAGACCACCTGGGTATTCCCTTGTACGTCAAAGCCCTTGCCTCCTTGGTGTATCCGTCCCGTGATGGGTCCGATGATCAGGTTATCAGAAAAGCCTCAAGAAGAGAAAAAACCAGAAAGAAAGAGAAAAAGGTAAGTGTATGTGGATCAGGGCGGTTGAGCCGCATTGTGGACCGCGGTCTAGCTATGCCTCCGTCCGTGCCCATGGTATTTTGAGTGCGTAGTTATGTACGCGCAGCACAGATGTCACCGCTTGATCAGGACTGGGACGGAGGCCGGATTGCTAGTCAAGCTCTGGACGAGCTGGACCGTCCTGCCGCAGAGTAGTTCGGACTCGCTTGACGGTGTCCGGGGGCTTTACTGTTGAATTGGTGTTCTGCCTAAAAAGGCTATTCTGTACTTATGCTTCAAGGGCCGTGGTGTGCTCCTCGGTATGGAGGGAGCGCTCCATATTTCCATTGACTATTATTACACCGCGTGATCCGGGCATCTTGAGCTTGAGGTAGGCGTAGTCCGGTACCGCATTGAATTTAGCGAATGCAGTTCATCCGAGTAGTGCATGATAGCCACTGCGAAAAGGGACGATATCGAAGATTAACTCTTCGCTTCGGAAATTATCCGTGGATCTGAAGACCACTTCCAGTGTGATTGAGCCCGTACAGCAGGCCTCTACACTTGGTATGACACCTTTAAAGGTAGTTTTTGTGGGATTGATCCTTGAGGGATCGATACCCATTATCTGCACTGTATCCTGATAGAGCAGGTTCAGGCTGCTACCAACATCCATGAGGACTCGTGTAAGGTGGAATCCATCAATATTTGGGTCAAGGACCAGTGCGGCTGAACCGCCATGACGGATACTAGTCGGATGGTCCCTGCGATCGAAGGTGATCGGACATGAGGACCATGGGTTGAACTTTGGGGCGAATGGCTCCATCGCATAGACGTCCCTGAGTGTGCATTTGCGCTCCCTCTTGGGGATATGGGTGGCATATATCATGTTTGCCGTTTTAACTTGGGGGAGGGGGATTTCTTGTGCCCCCCTGTGTTCGGTGGTCGGGGCTCCTCGTCATAGTCATCGCTTTGTGACCATTTCTCCTTATTCTCGGCCTTCAACTTGCCAGCCTGTTTGAAAACCCAACATTCTCTGTTGGTATGATTGGCTGGTTTGTCAGGAGTGCCATGGATTTGGCATGGCCGATCGAGTATTCGGTCCAGACTGGACAGGCCCGGATTGTTTCTCTTAAATGGCTTCTTCCGTTGACCGGACATGGAGCCACTAAATCCGGTGTTCACCGCCGTGTCTTTGGTACTATCACCGTTGTTTCGATGCTTTATGTCTATTGCGTTGGGGTTTGCCGTTGCTGTTTCTGGATTCAGAAGTGCCAGGTTCGCTTGTGTTGTTGCTGCTACGGTCTCGCCAACTGTCTTCGCCCGCACAGAAGTGGGTAATGAGTGCCGTAAGGGCTGACATGGACTTTGGTTTTTCTTGGCCGAGGTGTCTGGCCAACCATTCGTCGTGGATGCTGTGCTTGAAGGCCGCTAGGGCTTCGACATCCGGACAGTCGACGATCTGGTGCTTTTTAGTTAGGAACTGAGTCCAGAATTTCCTGGCTGACTTTCCGGGCTGCTGGATTATATGACTTAAGTCGTCTGAATCTGGAGGTCGGCCATATGCGCCTTGGAAGTTGTCGAGGAAGGCGCCCTCCAATTCCTCCCAGCTGTCGATGGAGTTTTCGGGCAGGCTGTTTAACCAGTACCAAGCAGGTCCCTTGAGTTTGAGCGGGAGGTATTTGATGGCCTGAAGATCATCACCGCAGGGCATATGAATGTGGAGAAGAAAATCCTCAATCCACACCGCTGGGTCTGTTGTGCCATCGTATGATTCGATGTTTACGGGTTTAAACCCTTCTGGGAAATCATGTCTCATTACTTCGTCAGTGAAGGAGAGGGGCTGTGCGGCGCCTCTATATCGGTCCAAGTTGTGACGTAGCTCGGATGGAGCTCGTCTGCGGTTTTCAGCCCGGATGTACGTGGTTATGTTTGTCACGTTCAGCCAGATGGCCGTCGTCGCGTGTCGGGGCACGCCCCCGTGATCTATAGATCGATCTTGTCTGACCTGCTCTATTTTCCAAATCATGCCACAGGTCATGTATGTGTCCCCGAGCTATTGTATTTCTGTTTGTTCGACGAGGTAGCATGGGCTGGTATTCAGCTTGAAGTGTCATTTTGTCCCGGCCACGTGGTGGTCGGTCAGCCGCATTGTACCTTTGTAGGACGGGCTCCAGCGCCTCGTCATCGAACTGTGGTAACAGTTTGCGCTTCGGGTAGCTTTTGGTTGGGCACTCGAGGCCATATTCTTCGGCTACCAGGACATCAGTCCATTATTCATTGAGCAGATCTTGATCAGCTTGAAGCTGCTGGTGCTTATTTTTCAGGCTTCTTGCAGTGGCAATGAGTTGACTCTTAAAGTGTTCCTGTTCGGAGGGCTCTTCAGGCACGATGAAATCTTTGTCGCCGAGGCTAACCTCCTCTTCGGAGAGCGGAAGGTAGTCACTATCTTTCGAGTCTTCGTTCATGGCCTGTTTTCCTGGGCTGACTCGCCCATCATCCCGTTCCTCCTATTTAGAGGTCGGCTCAATGGGGTCTTCATTGTTTTCAGCACCGTCCGGAGTGTTCTCCTCTTCTGTGACGGTATTGCTGTTTTTACTATGGCATGGCTTAGAGCGGCGCCGCTGACGTCGGCGCTTCAGCTGTATCCTAGGAGGTTTATTCTCGACTGGATTTTCATCGTCACCGTTATTTTCTTTGGGTGTATCCACCATGTATATGTCGTATGAGGAGATGGCTATCCAATGCCCCGTAGGCAGTGATTCTTGCTCCTCTCTGGCATCGTCGTCCATACCGTCGATGTCTTCGGAATCGTAATCAAGCATGTCGGTTATGTCATTGACAGTGGCTACAAAGTGGGTGGTGGGTGGGAAATAAAGTTCCGAGTCATCCACTTCCCGTTCGAACCGGACATAGTTCGGCTGAAAATCCTCCGACAGGGAGAGAGATTTTAATGAATTTAACACGTCGCCCAAATGCAAGTGCTGGAAGATGTCTGCGGAGCTGAACTCCAAGACCGACACCCAACTAGGTTCTATGGACGCAGATGCATGTGGTCCAGAATCTATGGCCGAAGACGAGTCCGGGGTTCTGGTGACACAAGCCCCGGCCGATGCTGGGTCTGCGTGCGGCTTGAGTGCTGCCGAGTCTGCGGCCTCCGCAGCAGGCTTGAGCTTCCCGTCTTTGGACGTAATGGTCCACTCTGACTCTAGGTCCCGGGCGGTCACAGGCGCTATCTCTTGCATGTGGCCCGATGACAGATCTAGGTCATGTTCATCATGGTGGCCGAGGACAGCTGTCATGGGCTCGAATCCGTCGAAGATCAAGTCTCCGCGGATATCAGCCACGAAATTCAGGCTTCCAAATCTGACATGATAGCCAGGGGCGTAGCTATCGATCTGCTCCAGATGGTCAAACGAGTTGGCCCATTGTGTGAAGTCGCCAAATACGAAGATCTGTCCGGGGAGGAAGACTTCCCCCTGGACTGCATTGTTGTAGATGATTGATGGAGCCCTCAAGCCTATTTTCGACGACACCGTGTAACTCTCAATGAAAGCACCAATGTCGGTGTCAAAACCGGCGGATCTCGGGTAGGGGGTCCCGAGCTGTGCGTCTAAGGCTAATGGTAATAGGAGGCGGGGGGCACAATGTTTACCCAGGTTCGGGCCCTCTCTATCACTACAAATTAAATACACTTCTGTGATGATACGTGTTTGTCATAGTAGGTCGCGTTTTTTTGTCATGCATGTACATCCATGACGATTTTATGACAGAATCAAGATAGTCATACGCGTGATGTCGTAGAAGTGTTCCATGACATTACCAAAATTATCATCACGGAAGTGTCCACTTCCATGACGATAAATCGCGCATCACAGAAGTGCTTTCGTCAAGGGTGACCGACACGTGGCATCCATCGTAATGGAACACCGTTAAGCTATCGGGTCGGGTTTTGGATCCGATAACCCGTTAACAGCCCCAACCAATGGGGATTTTCCACGTGTAAAATCATCATTGGCTGGAGGAGACACGTGTCAGGTCCGCGTTAGCATAGGTGTCACTCATCCAATAGGCAAGACGCGCCGATGATATGTGGACACGTGGACCGGACCATCAAGTTTAAATGGGCCGCCCAACTAAAGGCCCACAAGATTTTGCGGACCATAATGGGTTAGCCCAGCTAAAGGCCCATGAGATTTTGCGGACCATAATGGGCTGGCCCAGCTAAAGGCCTACAAGATTTTTTGGGCCATAATGGGCCGGCCCAGGTAAAGGCCCAAAAGATTTTTGTGTGCCATAATGGGTCGGCCCAGGTAAAGGCCCACCAGATTCTTGCAGAACATAATGGTACGGCCCAGCTAAAGGCCCACGAGATTTTGCCGACATTAACGGGCCGGCCCAGCTGTAGGCCCACAAGGTTTTGAGGACCCTAGTAGGTGTAATGCCCCGGATTCGATGCACCAGGTGTCTGCCAGTTATTCGCCATCATTTCCATGTCATTTGCTTGCGTGTTGCATATTGCCATGTCATCATGTGCATTTCATTTTGCATATATGTTCGTCTCATGCATTCGAGCATTTTCCCCGTTGTCCGTTTTGCAATCCGACACTCCTATGTCATCTGGCGTCCCCTTCTTGTCTCTTTTCATGAGCGGGTGTTAAACATTCTCAGAATGGACCGTGATTTGCCAAGCGGCCTTGGTATAGCACCGGTAGACCGCCTGTCATGTTTCGTGCCATTTGGAGTTCGTTTGATACTCCAACGGTTAACCGGGGAACAGCAAAAGCCTCTTTTGTTTGCAGCCCAACACCCCTTCAAAGTGGCCCAATAACCCATCCAAACCCCATCCATGCTCTCGGTCGTTCGATAACGATCGCGTGGCCCAAAACCGCTCCTTATTTGGACTCTCCTAGCTCCCTCTACCTATAAATATGTGCCCCTCCCAGATTTTCGCGCAGATTAACCCTAAATTTTCCCTCCACCGCCGCCGGACGTGTCCACGACAACCGGACACGTCCGCCCTGCTCCCCCGTCCAACCGTGTGCCACCATGTGGCCCGCGCCGCCGGCCCGCAGCTGGCCCCCGCGGCCCGCGCCCTCCCAGCGCATCCACACGTCCACCTCCGCCGGCGCCTCGCCGCCGCC
>NC_057810.1:448329992-448332464 GCF_018294505.1 Triticum aestivum | reverse complement strand
GCGCCTCCCCGTCCGCGCCCCGTCGCCGGATCCGGCCGGATCCCGACCTCCCCGAGCCTCTCCGGCCATCTCCTCCCTGACCCCGGCGAGTTCTCTGGTGATCCTCAAGCTCCGCGCCCCAGATCTGGATCTGAGAGGACCCAAGGTTGACCCCGTTTTTCTTCTAAGTCCCCAGATCTGTAACATTTTCATGCCCTGTTCCTCGCACCACAACTCTGCATCTGTAGCTCCGATTTGTGCATGTAATATATTAAAATGTTCGTTGTGAGATGCTCTTCATTTCAATCCATTGAGCTATGCTTTTTTGAGTCCATCTTGATGCCGTAATCATCATTGCAAGAGTGCTATATGATGTTAAACTGTTGTGTGTTAACAGAACTTGATGATTTGTCTTTTTCGTTGCATTTGTGTGCATCCTTTGGGCATGAGCTCTACATGTGTTTTGTGCTTCATCATGCCATCTTTACAGTGGTGCAATCCATGTATTTTCTGAGCCTTGTAGGGAGTGCATTGAGCTCGTGAAGTAGGGTACTTGCTGTTGCTGTTTTGCTAGTTTGAATCTGTTATATCATGATGCTATGTAAACCTGCTGCTACAAGTCATTCTATGCATAATATGGAGATGTTCACTAAGGATGATTTGTTATACATGTCATGCTCTATCCATCCACGCCCATGGTTGCATTTATAGCCTGCTGTAACTTGTTGTAACCTTGCTCTCAAATTGCTAAATAATATTTCTGTCAGCCTGTTAACATTAAGTTCAGTTTTGCCATGAACTTTGCTAGTGATCCATGTACCGTATGAACTTGCTCTTGCCATGCTTAGCTTCATAAACATGTATTCTTACTGTTGGTTGCCTTGCCATGCCATGTATTGCTCTATGGTGAGTCGTACAAACTCACCAACAGGCCTACTCATTGTTGTTCCTGCCATGTCTGAATTTGTCATATCATTTGCCATGTTTACATGGGTGCCATCATATCTTCTATGCCTTTTTAGCTCATGGTCATTAAGGGACTTTTGTTCTATGCAATTAGTAGGTTCATGCCATGCCTTAGTTTTCCATGATAAGTTCCTGTAGCATGTTGTTTGATACCTCTAAACATTGCAACCTGATGTTATTTTCTGCTAAGTCTGAAACTGTTATTATTTGCAATCTTGTCATGTCCTTTTGAGCATTTCTAGTGATTTCTGGAGATAGTTCAGTGTTCATGTTTGGTCATGCGTTACCTGTACTTCATGACCATGCCTTTTGTTCTTATGTTTAGGTGTTGTAGCTTATTGTTTTGATGCTTGCTAGATGCCTAGTTGCTGTTTTGGTCAGATTATTGTTATGTCTTGTATAGAGTGTATGTGTTGAACCGTTGCTCCGTTTTGAGTGTGCTCTATATGAAACTTGCTTAGAATTGCATGTAGTTTCATATTATAATGTTGCATCCTTGTTTTGAGGTGTTTGATTGATGTTTGTATGCATTTTGCATCAATGCCATGTTTGACTTGTTTTGCTCATATCTTCTAGGCCGTAGCTTTGAACTAAATGAACTTTATATGTAACTTGACTAGAATCTCATGTAGATCATCTTGGTGCATTTTAGCTTGCTGTTTAACAACTTCAACTTAATGTTTTTCAGATCTGGACCAATTTCGAAATTTGCATACGAGGACTTACGGGAATTGTTATATGTTGTTCCCGGCCTCATTTAAACTTGCCTTGATGTGCTGTTCTTGATTGCATCATCTCTTGCCATGAGTAGCCTCATTTAGTTTTGTCATGCATCATACTTGGTTGAGCATCATGTCTTGTTCTTGTGTGGTGTGTTTACCATGTTGTGTGCTTCTTCTCGATAGTTCCTGTTTCGTTGCGATCGTGAGGATTCGTTCGTCTACGCTTGGTTCGGCTTCATCCGTTTGTCTTCTTCATGGACTCGTTCTTCTTCCTTGCGGGATTTCAGGCAAGATTACCGTCACCTTGGATCTCATTACTATCATTGCTATGCTAGTTGCTTCGTTCTATCGCTATGCTGTGCTACCTATTCCTTGTTGATCAAGCCTCCCCAAATTGCCATGTCAGCCTCTAACCTTTTCAACCTTCCTAGCAAACCGTTGCTTGGCTATGTTACCGCTTTTGCTCAGCCCCTCTTATAGCGTTGTTAGTTGTAGGTGAAGTTGAAGATTGCTCCATGATGGACATGACTATGTTGGGACATCACAATATCTCTTATTTAATTAATGCATCTATATAAACTTGGTAAATGGTGGAAGACTCGGCCTTATGCCTGGTGTTTTGTTCCACTCTTGCCGCCCTAGTTTCCATCATACCGGTGTTATGTTCCCGGATTTTGCGTTCCTTACGCGGTTGGGTGATTTATGGGACCCCCTTGACAGTTCGCTTTGAATAAAACTCCTCCAACAAGGCCCAACCTTGGTTTTATCATTTGCCTCACCTAGGCCTTTTTCCATTGGGTTTCCG
>NC_057810.1:448252641-448329795 GCF_018294505.1 Triticum aestivum | reverse complement strand
TGTTGGTCTGAAACGAGCAACCTACGGGGCCCTCTCGGGGAAACTCGAGGTCTGGTTTTACTCGTAGCTTGACTTATCCGGTGTTGCCCTGAGAATGAGATATGTGCAGCTCCTATCGGGATTGTCGGCGCATCGGGCGGCTTTGCTGGTCTTGTTTTACCATTTTCGAAATGTCTTGTAAACCGGGATTCCGAGACTGATCAGCTCTTCCTGGGAGAAGGTATATCCTTCATTGATTGCGAGAGCTTATCATGGGCTAAGTTGGGACACCCCTATAGGGTATTAAACTTTCGAGAGCCGTGCTCGCGGTTATGTGGCAGGTGGGAATTTGTTAATGTCCGGTTGTAGATAACTTGACACCAGATCCGAATTAAAATGCATCAACTGTGTGTAGCCATGATGGACTCTTTTCGGCGGAGTCCGGGAAGTGAACACGGTTTTGGGTTATGTTTGGCATAAGTAGGAGTTCAGGATCACCTCTTGATCATTGTTAGCTTCACGACCGTTCCATTTGTTCTCTTCTCGCTCTCATTTGTGTATGTTAGCCACCATACTTGCTTAGCTGCTGCTGCAACCTCACCAGTTTACCCCTTCCTTTCCCACTAAGCTTTGCTAGTCTTGATACCCATGGTAATGGGATTGCTGAGTCCTCGTGGCTCACAGATTACTACAACAACAGTTGCAGGTACAGGTTATGTGATGATCATGACGCGAGAGCGATGTTTGCTTGGTTTGGAGTTTCTTCTTCTGCTTCTTCTTTGATCAAGGGATAGGTTCCAGGTCAACAGCCTGGGCTAGCAGGGTGGATGTCGTTTGAGCTTCTGTTTGTGTTTCATCTGTTGTCGGATGGTGCTCTTATGTAAGATGATGTTGTATTCATGTGGCATTGTATGCCTTTGTATGTATCCCCATCTATTATGTAATGTTGATGTAATGATATCTACCTTGCAAAAGCGTCTTCAGGATGCGCTTCTATCCTTGGTGGGACCTTCGAGTTCCTTTAGGATAGGGTCGCATCTTGGGCGTGACAAGTTGGTATCGGAGCCTCGACCGATCATAGGAGCCCCTTGTTTGATCGAGTAGTTTGGCCGTTGTTGAGTCTAGAAGAAAACTGTTTTTGAAGTCTAGTTATATCGAGGAGTAGGAATTCTTTTTACTCCTCAGCCCCTCCGTCGCTCTGGTGAGGAATCTTGACGTAGGTGTTTTGAATTACTCCTCTTCCCTTCCAAACTTTCTTTAGGATCACGCAGTTTGTTTTTTGATCGTTGTTCCTCAACTCTTTTCATCCGGTGCATTTCCCATCAAGTTGACTCAAGCCTCTTCATCTTTGCCAAGTTCAATCCTCAGTTGTTTTCTTTTTCCCACCCGCCCACCCTTTTCCTTCTCAGAGCCGGAGTCCGTAATCGAGTATCCATCCTACTCGTGTGAAGCCTTTGCATTCCTTCAACCAGTGTTTTCTATTCAAGTTATTCGTCGGTTCCCCTTCCAAGTTGCCTTTGTTTTCCTGCCCTCCCACCCTTTTTCTTCCCGGAGTCTGAGTCTCTTTCGACCATCAATTTCATTTGTGCGGAGCCTCTTCAGTCTTCCCTCAATTATTTCAACCGGTGAATTCTCGTCTCGTTCGGCATTGTTCATCTCTTCTTCTTTTCTGGTGGATTCAATTCAAGTTTTTCGGGTTGATCACATTCTTTTCCTTGGATCAAGTGTTCTCCTTGCTCGTTTGCCTCTCGCCATTCAATCATTCTGGAGTTCGGAAGACATCTCAGGAGATTCGTCTATGTTCAAATTAATTCGAGGTTGTCACCTCATTCAAATATTTCAATTGTTCCGGTGCTTCACCTATTTGTTCAACATCCCTTTCCAATGGTGTTCTATTTTAGTGGGCCCTAACCCATAGGTCTTTCCCAGGATCTTACCTGACTCTTCTAATTCCCTGGAGTTATTCTCAATTCTTTTCAAAGTGTGACGTAAGTATGTATTCCATCAGTCACATGCCTTCTCCAAGATCGCTTTCAAATTCTTTTCAAGAAGTTTGTTCTTCTAATTCTTCATGTTCTCTTGTATCTAAATCCCCTCAATCATATTTGTTCTTCTAATTCTTCCCGATGATTCATTCTCTTTCGTCATTCAATTTTCGAATTCTTACGGTGGTTCATCCAAGATTCTTTTTCCTTGATTATCATTTTAATCCATTCGTTCTTTCCAATCCTACCTGTGGCTCATGAAGACCTTCTCATGTTGGCCCCATGTCACTTCTCAATCCCTTTTCAAGAAGAATAAGTAGTATGCTAAATCCATTGCTTGTCATCAATCTAAGTTGATGAAGGGTAAGTATACAATAAATATTATTCTTATTTCCTCCAAGTGTTCAATCCCCTCCTTCAGAGTTTGTTCGTGATGAATATATTCTAGTTCCAAGTGTTTTCATCTTTTCTTTTCCGGAGTTCAAATTTCCTCGGTCATTTCGTCGGAACATACATCTAAATCATCGCAAGGCTCATCTTATTCTATCATCCTTCATCCTATCTCATCATCTTTTGTCATCGGAGTTCTTCATGGTGGTTCTTCACGATTTAATTCATTCTTCCAGAGTTCATCAAGATTTTTGTTAGTGGAGTTCAAGTATCTTTTCTTCTCGCGTCTCGAAGGGCAATTAATTCTCCGTATTCTTTTGAAGTGGAGTTTTGCATTTCTTCGTTCTTCTCAGCTATCCAATCATTTCCATTTGTGGCCGATTATCACCTTATGATCTTGAGATGTTACCCATAAGACCACAACAAGCTTATTCTTTTCGTTGTTACCCATAGATAACTTGACACCAGATCCAAATTAAAACGCATCAACCGTGTGTGTAGACATGATGGTCTCTTTTCGGCGGAGTCCGGGAAGTGAACACGGTTTTGGGTTATGTTTGGCGTAAGTAGGAGTTCAGGATCACCTCTTGATCATTGTTAGCTTCATGACCATTCCATTTGTTCTCTTCTCGATCTCATTTGCGTATGTTAGCCACCATACTTGCTTAGCCGCTGCTGCAACCTCACCACTTTACCCCTTACTTTCCCATTAAGCTTTGCTAGTCTTGATACCCATGGTAATGGGATTGTTGAGTCCTCGTGGCTCACAGACTACTACAACAACAGTTGCAGGTACAGGTTATGCGATGATCATGACGCGAGAGCGATGTTTGCTTGGTTTGGAGTTTCTTCTTCTGCTTCTTCTTTGATCAGGGGATAGGTTCCAGGTCGGCAGCCTGGGCTAGCAGGGTGGATGTCGTTTGAGCTTCTGTTTGTGTTTCATCCATAGTCGGATGGTGCTCTTATGTAAGCTGATGTTGTATTCGTGTGGCATTGTATGCCTTTTGTATGTATCCCCATCTATTATGTAATGTTGATGTAATGATATCCACCTTGCAAAAGCTTCTTCAAGATGCACTTCTATCCTTGGTGGGACGTTCGAGTTCCTTTAGGATAGGGTCGCATCTTGGGCGTGACATAGGCCGGCCCATTAACTGGCTGCCATGTTTTGGGCCAAATGTCGGCCCATATTTGATCCGGTCCATTAATGGTCTGCCACATTCCGGGCCTAATAATGGCCCATATGAGATCCTACGTGTTAAAAGCCTACCATGTTCTGGGCCAAATTACGGCCCAGATCAGGTCTGGCCCATTAAGAGGCTTTGGGCTAAATTATGGCCCATATCAGATTCGGCCCTTCAACTGGACGCTATGCTTTTTGGCCCACTTGCTAAAGGCCCATTTAGTTATTCAACCTGTTATTAGTTTCGGCCTGTTGAGGGCCTATTTAACATATCGGCCATATATTAATTTCGGCCTATTAAAAGCCCGTCATATAGTTGGGCCTAACTACGACCTGATTTGCATCCGGCCTGCTCGCAGCCGATATCTGATTGGGCCAAACTAGGACCGAGACAATTTTGGCCTATTAAAAGCCCGTGATTTCATTTGGACAAGCATGGGTCGGGGTCCATTTTGGGCTGCTGCCAGCTTGTGAGCTGTTCGGCACGTTTCAGGCCCAACCTACTTCTCAGCCTCCTAAAAGCCGGAATCTACTAGTGGGCCAGTTTACCTTTGGCCTTTTAATGGACAAAGATGACGGGGGCCATGATGCAGATTATACATCGTGATTGCATGACGGCCCGATTATGTACCGTAATTTTACGATATGGCATGTTTACTTCCAAGACTGGATATATATACAGTAAAATAACTGTAGCATCGTGAATAAGAAAAAACCTAGACTATACAATAAAGAAATTACGGCATATTACATCCACTGGGCATCAAAGTTCGCCACTATGATAATAAAGCACAAGCAGACATCAGATTACATACACTGGGCATCAAAGATCGCCACCAGTGCAAATAAACACGCCAACAAAATAATATACAAAACCGACATTACTTCAATAGAGTCCAAGAAAGGTTAGCCCTGCTGGGGAGCTGCAGCGCAAGCGGCTGAGCAAGATGATGAGACTGCGCTTGTTCAACACTTATATCTTCCTGACTCTAAAAGACAAACAAGCAGGTAGATGACAGGTTTTGCACATAAAAGTATCAGTGCTAACAATTCATCACATTTCTTACTGATGAATAAAGTGACACAGTTTAAAATTGCATTAACACAATATGGTATTGTTCAGGTCAAGACATGGCAGGAAATGACATTGTGAAGGAGTTGGCAGCTTCACGACACCACTGGATTACAGATCAAGAACTCATAAGTATCAATGGTTAGTGTGATGTCAATTTATCCCATTTCAGATTGGCAAATAAAGAGACTGTTTAAATAATAGTAGAATGATATGGCATTGTTCATAGTTAAGACATTGCAGAATATGACATTGTGCTGTAGTGGGTAGGTTCACCACACCACTGGATTACGGATGAAGAACAGAAGCATACATGAAGTGCGAAAGAAGATCACTTGCTTTGTATAGGTTAATTTACATGGTATGAAGAAGGAACTTGGTTGTGCAACTGAAAACTTAAATTGAGAAGGACAAACTTTTGTTTATGAACTACATAATAAACTTTAAACATGCAATTTGATGCAAACACCAAAAATAAAAAGTTGTTGCAGTCATGCCTAACCAAATATACACAACAAAGTTTGAAGGCTTGAGAAGGACAAACTTACATTATTGGTGAAGACAGGCTCTATAAAGCCCTTGTCCATGCTGATGGGGGGGGATTCAAGAAGTTTACCGCAGAATCTTCTTCATAAGCATTTCCTTTATTCTACATTTTGTTAAGAGTAAATATAGATGTGATAATATACGATAAAATGGAGAATATTTAAGATAAGATGAAGAGTGATGCTACATAACCAAGTAGCTATAAATGTAAGTGCAGTGATACAAGCAAAAGGTACAGCCAAGAGCAATGCACAGCTAAACTTCTTCAGTACCAACCTTATGGTAAGAGTAAACTTAGATCTGATGTGTAGAAAATGGAGGGCAAAGGAAAATAAGCTACAGAGTGATGGTACATGAACAACTACCTGTCATTATAAGTACACTGATAAAGGATGGCATGTACTTACAAGAACAATGCAGAGCTAAAAAAATCATTGGCATTGGATATATTCTACACCAATGTAACCATTCATACAGATCAGATAATTTGGAGCGAACAATTGATAAGCAAGCTATCATGCATACTGCTGTCACATAATGAACCAGGTACGTATGCAAGTACAGTGATACAGGACAATAGGTACTAACAAGAGCAAAGCAGCGGGCAGCATATTTGTGATATCCTGTTGTTCTTTTCAAACCGGAATTCTTCTTCGAGTAGATTTCCTGCAAAAAAGATCCATAAGGCACATGCGGAAAAGTAGAAGTTCAAATTGTCATGTGATTTCATAGACAGTACCTCATCCTGGGAACGAGACCAGTGCATAACAAGGTTTTTCCATTCAATGTCTTCTAAATTTAGCACAGGAGACTTCACCGGAAATTCGTTTATAGACTTGCCATCAAAGTGTGATTTCCTCATGTAACACCGATACTGCTGCAATGCTTCCTTGAAAAGCACAAGCAAGCTTTGCTCGTCATGACTATCCAGATTGACCCTCTCCTAGCTACAACAATGTAATGTAAATCATTGATGTGTTCAATCAGCAGAAAACAGGAAAATAATAACCATGAATAATAGCACTTACACGTAAGTTGGACAGGAAGATGTGAAAATGGTGTTTGTCTTCACTATAATCTTCCCATGATGGGAATATATGCATCTAGTCCCTAACAACATTGAAAGTATTGCCTTTTTAACTGGGAATAAATGGAATGGGGTTCCAATCTGCAGGAATTGGCCGTCCCTGCAGTTGGGATAGGTCTTAGGCCGGTGGACTTGCTGTACTTTTTGCTGGAGTGGGATTTTTCTATGGTACGGCTGGTGCTATGGCAAATGAAATCGGTATGCCTTTTGCTGGAGTGCGGGTCCTGTGTGGTGGGGCTAGTGGTGTGGCCATTGAAGTATGGGTACAGTCTGCTGGAGTCGGTCCTAGGTTTTGTGTCACTGGTTGTACAACCAATATAAGTGGGGTGCTTCTGATTTCTCCGGCACCACCACGTTTTTCAAGGACTTTGCTGGTGCTCCTTCAGGTTCGGCAATCACCCTCTTCCTTTTTGACGTCTGATGCACAAGAACAACATTTGAGTGCAAAACATGGTATGATGACAGATGGAATATGTATAGATAATGGATGGGCATGGCATCTCGACATATATGATGAGTAAACTAAGCATATGGCGGTGCAACAAAGTAGAAGAAATGCAAGACAACATATGCAAGATATGCGCAATCAATAAAACCTTGCCAAATTAGAATAGGCACCTTGATGGGTGAACAGGACATGCCATCTTCCTTTGACTCCTCGAGGTTAGAATAGTCATTAGGATCATATTCTGAACAAGAATCAGCAGGTGGGAAGCGTATGAGTTTCATTGCATCTCGAATGGCACTCAATGCCTTGGTGCCAATTTTGTAAGTCATTTCAGTGTTTAGCTTCAAGAGTGGATTGCTGCTAGTGCGACACAAAGCAGCTACACAGATCATAGTGTAGATATAACGGGGAAAACCGTAAGCATCAGAGTAAAATCAGCAAAGTGAAACTTGCTGGAATATATGTGCTAGTACTGCCGGTACAGCTAGAAAGGCTTCGAATACCAGTTCTCTTCGACTGAAGGTGCGGTACTGTTAATATCAGTGTAACTCTCAAAGGCGACACAACTCCCCGCATTTCCTTGCTATTCTTATAGGATTCAAGTGGGCAGGTCACTACAAATCCTATTCCTATGTTTGCAAAATCCTACGAATCAAAGAGGCTCAAAGTGTCCATCACAACCGACCGTATAGACCTCTACACTACAAATGTCCTTGCTCATCTTCAGTACAAGGAACATACTGTACTACTATCATACTCCCTCCGTTCCAAAATATAAGTCTTGGTAGAGATTTCCACTATGGATCACATATAGATGTATCCAGATACATTTTAGAGTGTAGATTCGCTCATTTTGCTCCATATGTAGTCCATGGTGGAATATATACAAAGACTTGTATTTAGGAATGGAGAGAGTACATATTAAAGAAGAACGGAAGAGGAACATGGTAAAGAAGAGCAAGCAGATTTTGGATAATAAAATATTGGTTGTGCAGTGCCCACACATGATGAACTAGAGCGGATTAAGAATGCAACTCCCAACTGTCTCTCGACCATTTCAGGCGGTTGGATGAAGATCCTATGTCTCCTAACCCTTCTTCTTCCTCGTCTCTGATTCTTCCCATACAGAACTGTCGGTTGGATAATAAAATGTTGGTTGAGCAGATACGAAAGAGTACCGCCTCTGGTGCGGTGCCGTGTATGCATCTGCTGAGAATTTGACGGTGCTGCGGTAGCGATGGCTGTCGGCGGCGTGGAAGCAGATCTAGGAGGGTAGACGTTGGCGGCGGGGCGCGATGGATGAGACGGTCGTAGGAGCGTCGCCGGCAAGGTGTACGACGGCGGGGATGAAGTGAGAGGATGAGATGCAAGGATCTCGTTCTGTAGCCGTGGATGAGAGAGGTCGATCTCTTGTAATGGACAGCGGCGTCGGGGTATCAGCTCCGGCATGGTGGAGGAGGAGGGAGGTGGATGGGGTGGCGGACGGTGGCGGACGGAGGAGGGTGGGGTGGAGGGAGGAGGGTGTTTTGGCGCCCACGGAGTACGAATGGGGAAAAGGGAGGTAGAGAGGAAGGAGGGAACCATGTATTCAGGACGCGCTTGTCTCAAATGCGAGGAAATTTACAAACTTAGCCCGCGTTTCAAATTTCCTACATCACAACAATATTAGTCGGTTGGGGATAGGACGGTAATCTCGTATACACCGAATATTTGCTGACGAGTGTTTGTTTTTGGCGCCCACCGTGTATGAATATGAATCGGGGAGGGAGTCAATTTTGGCCAAGGACACACTGTGTTTTGGTGCTCACAGTGTATGAATCCGGGTGAGAGGCGGTTACGTCATGTTTCGGTGAAATTACAAGCCTACCCCTATCAAAACCTATAGAAATCCAGCAGATAGGCTTTGCGTGGCAGGGATAGGCAGTAGTAATTTCCATCTTGCAGAATTTGGTTTGGGCGGTTACTGCGACTTTCCCCGCTTCATTCAAATTTTGCATAGTGCATGTATACCGTGCCAACTCAATTCGAATCCCATTTGTATTCTATTTTTTTCAAGCGGGACTCATTTTCAATTGGAATTAAATTCTATATACATCATTTTTTATATATACTTTCAAAAGCACAACAAAGAGTTCTGCTCCTTTATATGTATAATATGATTTACAAATACAATGATCTCAAAATCTTAAGGTTGAATTCAAAAAAAAATTAACCAAATTATGTTCAACTAAAATGTATGGATCAGTAATATCTACATATTAAATAACATAGATGTGCGTGAATTCATATGAGTATGCATGTTTGATAGATCAATTTTGGTTCGAGTATGGATTACATGTATCATCATCTCGAATTCAAATATTTGAATCCCTTTTATGTTCACTCCTTTCATGCCTATTTCTCTCGCATGCATGCTCCTTCAGGTAGCTATCACTCTCTTTTCTCTAGCTCACCCGCACGCTCACTTCATGTTTCTCCTATCCTCGCAAACATGGTCTCTTGACGTCTCCCTTGAGAAGTGTCACACTCTCCCTATCATTATACATTACACGGTTTTCATTATCTCTCACGTCTCTACTGTTCTCTTGTATCACTCTGTACCTAAGCTTTCCTTTGCACCGCCACACACACAGTCTCCACTCGTCTTTCACTTTGTCTTTCTCTCTATGGGATTCTCTCACACACCCTATATGTCTCTACATATGACTCATACCACTAAAATTACTCTCTCTCTCTCTCTCTCTCTCTCTCCTGTAGACACAACATTTGTTGCAGTCTCCTTTTCGTCTCCATCCCAGACTGACATTATTCATTTGTTTACCGATCAGACAACCCCCCCTCTCACTCTCACAGACACACACACAACTCCTGCTTCCACTCCCCTTCCCGACTACCGTCTCTCTCTCACACACACAAAACTCTCGCTTTCGCACCCCGACTTGTATTTATCTCACAAACATTTATCGACTAGCCTCTAGATAGGTTTATACACCCGCACACTCGTGCTTCCACTATCGCATACATGTCTCTCTCCCGCTCCATGTATCTATGTAGATTTTTCTTCCCTTCTTGAGACACGCCCTCTCTATCGTGCACACACACTATCGCCTCATTTTAAGCTGATACCTATCGCACACACACTCCTTGTGTCTTTGTCACTCATGCACTCCGTCCTCCTCCACTCTCCCTCTATCTCACACACACATGGGCTTTTTGCAACAACTAGCAAGATGCCCATGCGTTGCACGGGACATCAAGATGCATTTGTATGAGTAGTTTATCTTGTGGGGGAAAAGGATGAACGAGGGAAGGCCTTATTTGCAAATGTGGAGATGGGTGTGGGTATGTTTTTGCAAAATTGCCATAGTTTCCTTCCTATCCGTCAGATATAGATTGGACGGCCTATATTGCAGGATGGCAGGCACACGATCATCACCGATAATGCTTTTTATAAGAGTAGGGATAAAAAATAGAGTTGGTGATGATGGTGGGCCTGCCATCCTGCAACGTAGGTTGTCCGATTTATATCTGATGGATAGGAAGGAAAATATGGCAATTTACCCGCACTCCTCACCACATTGGCAGATAAGGCCTTCCCTCGTTCATCCTTTTCTCCCACAAGATCTTGATGTTTCAATGTACGGGCATATTGCTAGTAAGAGTAGAAGTTAGACATATACCACTTCTCAAATCTTGAAACCAACAACATTCCTCCCTTATCTCATCAAAACCGCCAAAAGAATATATTTTGAGTGAATCATAACATATTTTTAGTGATATACGTATTTCAAAACTAGACTTTTTTTCTATCAAATCGGTGAATATGTATTAATCTACTTTGATCGTGTGGCAACGCATTGGCACATTGCTAGTAATTATTATAATTTTTTGGACACCAGACAAATGGTAGAGTACATATACGAAGAGAAGAGGCGCACGCACGCAGTCGGCCTCTCCCTGTCTCGCACACATGACTGTTGCGTAAAGGTGACATTAACAAATAAACCCTAAAACCCTAGGTGCATGATTGCTGCATTCGCGGGTACCAGGTACGTGGCGGAGCACCTTTGTAGGAATAGTCAGCTCGCGTGATAATTTGATACATAGGAGTTAATGGTCGGGAACACAGGTGAACGACTTGGAGCGCCGTGGCTTGCCAGTTGCCACAGATCGTGTAGCCACATTTAAAATATTGTTTTTTAGCGGGGTTAAGAGTTCTGATTTTCAATGGCGCGTTATAAATAGTAAGTAGTTTTTAGAACGATTGGTATGGAGCGAAAATGGAATTCATAGTACTACGTACCTCCTTGGAGTATGGTTGTATGGGTTTATGTTGCGAGATGTTGAACCTGGTAGTTCTAGGGCAAATACTATGGTTTAGATTTAGATGCTAGGTTTCAGTAATGAAAATCGGAAGGGGAAAGCCTTCTTTGATTAAAAAAATACAACCTCCATTCTGGTTTACTAGTCCCCGTCCTATTTTGGGTCCAAGTTTCTCCATGAATTTTACTTGTAAAATGTGAATGGAAAACAAGATTTTGTTATACCCAAACAAAAAAGGACTGGAGGGAGTGATTGCTCTGACACGGACGCGACCTCTCATAGCGCAGGCATTGAACCGGTGCGCCGGCCAAGAGGGCCGCACTCGCTGCAGGCCCGGCTGAGCTTGCCTCCTCGCCGCGTGCAACCAGCTTAAGACTGCCCACCTGCCTTCATTGAATCCGCGCGTGTGCCGGCAACACGTGCTTCCGCGAGATGGCAGGCATTTTAGAACACAAAAATGACTAAAATATAGTTAATTTACGCATGGTCTTGACTTGTTGTGCTCGCACTGGTAGCATGAACTAGTAGAGGTTTTTCTTTATTTATAAATCTCCTCACATTTTTTGGCTCTGAAGTGAATCATGGTTGTGGACATTATGTATGAATGTGCAGATATCTATGAACATGAGTTTGATGTGGAAGTTGAACTTGGAATGTCGGGCTTGCGCGTGAACTATACCATGTCCAATGCTTCGTTTGTTATTGTTTGGAAAGTAATTGTTGTTATTACATGACCCGGAAAAAATATTTTGTGCCACATTAGTAGATGCACGGACATAAAAACAGGCATGCTGACTGGATACACATTTGAACCTAGCTATTATGAAGGA
Organism: Triticum aestivum; assembly: GCF_018294505.1. NCBI lineage: Eukaryota > Viridiplantae > Streptophyta > Magnoliopsida > Poales > Poaceae > Triticum > Triticum aestivum. The sequence goes on along the minus strand of NC_057810.1, from coordinate 448,317,952 downwards.
AATTTTGTATTGACAACAGTTTTAGATAGCAGGAGACGCCTAGCCTGCTTTGCCTCTGCTAGCTTATTTCTGGCGTCTTCCATCTCTTCTTTGGCTTGGGTGGAGAGAGCATCTGATTGCTCTTTTTGCTTCTTCAGGAACTCAGCTACATTCTCAAGGGCTGCTGCTCGCTTTCTTTCAGCCTTTACTAATGCCACAAGGACACGAACAGCTGACGACTCCACCTGGCTTGTGTGTAATCCAGCATCATCTGGGAATTTGCACCTTGTGTCTAATCCAGCATCTTTAGGGAACTGGCACCTTGTGTGTAATCCAGCCTCATTTTGGAAACATGATCTTGAGGTTGACCATACTTCCCTCCTTGCAGGAACTGCATCCTGACATGAAGTTACTTCTTTTTTAGATCAATAATCAAAGCAACCTAGATCCATTTAGTAGAAGCCAGATAAATAGAAATCGGAGAAGTGAATTCAAAAGGAAAAAAATATATAAAAACAGACTACAAGGTGAGAACACCCACTTCCTACATCAAGCTAAAAACAAAAGCATTAGGACGATTAAGACTCTTCTTATTACACATCGAAGAACACCAGGCTTAAGAGAAACAGAAACTACAACATATACACATCGAAGAACACGAGGCTAAATGAAAGTAATTGAAAGGGTGTTACTTACCAAAGCTCGTTTTACAGGTTCGGTGTAGCTCCTCTTTAACTTGCCACGCTCCTTGAGGATGTCTCCAATATCCCGTGTTTGGTCTTCATTGCTCCTCTGCATGTTCGCACTCGTGGTTTTAAAATGTCAACATGGCAAGAAAAATATACTACTAGTAATACTCGCGCATCTTCTGGGCAACATTAAAGCACTCGTCTGCCATGTTAGAGCATCTCCAACAGAATCGCAACGCGCGACGCTTTAAAAAAGTGTTCACAGTGCTGAGAACGAGAAGTAGAGACTAGAGGGTACTACTAGAGGATGGTTCTCACCATAGATAGATAAAAAAGATAATTCAACTACTCCTCATTGTCCGACTCCTCCTCGGTGATGTCCTCCTCCGACGTCTGACTGTAGGCATGAAGATACCGATCATCATCGGATTCCCAGGGCGACGCTGCTCCTAGCCTCATGATGAATTGAGCATCCGCTTTTCGCCTACGCTTGTCCTCGCGATAGGCGGATCGCTCCACCCTCCTCTTATCCCTCTCTGCCCTCCTTTGCGCGTACAAATCGCGCTCGTTGATGATGTCCTGCGGGAAGTGTTGGCGCCACAGCACCATGGATTCCTCGTCCATCTGAGCGATGCCGAGACGGTGCTCCCGCCTCCGGTTGTCGCAACGATCCTCGTTGGTGCTAAGCCGCGGCAGAGGCGCGAGCTCCTGCGCCCGCTCCTGCGTCGGCACGTTGGGGAAGTTCGATGTTCTATGAGGCCACCGGTGGTGCCATGCCGCCGTGTCGTACGCGCGGGCGGCCTTGTTGGTGGTGTCAAAATTGCCGAGGTCGAGGCGCATCCCGCAGAACTGGATCTCAGCGGAGAAGCCGTCGGAGGGGAGCGCGCGGACGCTGCGGTATCCCCATGTTTCTCGGTGATGCGGCGGCATGGTGGCCCGGCGGCGGCGAGGCGAGAAAGAGCGGGGATAGAGCGGTGGCGAGGCACAAAGCGGGGAGAGAGCGGTGGCAAGGCACAGAGTGGTGGGAGGGCATTGGATTTTATAAAGCGCGCCGGACGTCGCGCCAAAACTAGCGCACGCCCGGCAGCTTTTTCCCGCACACGCGTGATCCTTTCCTGATGTATCTGTTATCTCTACTCTCTTCTATACTGTTATATTTATTTAATATTTTTCTCTACTTCGCTACTGTCTACGTTTTTCTCTATACTTTTTTTCTTATAAAAAACAGAGTTGGTGATGATGGTGTGCCTACCATCCTGCAATATAGTTCGTCCAATTTATATCTGACAGATAGGAAGGAAACAAATGGGAATTTTGCAAAAAGATACCCATACCCCTCTCCACATTTGCAAATAAGGCCTTCCCTTGTTCATCCTTTTCTCCCACAAGATAAATTACTCATACAAATGCATCTTGATGCATGCAACGCATGGGCATCTTGCTAGTTCTAAAAAACTTTCCATCATTTGCCACACTACTGGTTGCAGATGAAAAACCTACCCAAGCACAACGCGGTATAGGAGCGACGCACAATTACAAGCTGATATTTTGTTGGACAATGGAGGCTATAGCCAATTACTTTTACGGGAACAATAGCACCCAGGAAAGTTGAAGGGTAGGCATGAACAAAATTGGAACTGCACATGTACTGCTAAGTGATTCAATATACACATTACCAATCGAGGAGGAGAACGATGGTCGCGGCAGCCTTTGTGGGTCATGGTCAGCAACGGGAGTCAGTTCATTGTCCACGACGGTGGTACTTCTGCGCTTGGTGTCGGCTTCCAGGAAGCAGATCCGAGACCGTGGAAGACGATGCCGGGGAAGAGGCTCCGTGTACGACGACGATGGTGGACCGGCTCCAGTGTGGCGTACGAGGTCATTGATGAGGCAGATGCGCTACAGTGGACGAGTGCACCGATGTAAAGGGGAGGATCACGAAGGCTGCGGTGTCATGGAGAAGTCTGTTTTGCGGTGGGTATAGAAAATGTGGAGTATTCAGGTGTACTACTCTGGGTGCCGGGGTGGGGTTTGCTGGTAGGGTCAACCTGAAGTTACGAAAACATCCCCCTACCAAGCGTCATCCGTAGGCCTATTTCGAAGGCTATGATGGTAACTTCCCACTACTCGAATCAGGGTCGCGGGAGATTTTCCCACCGACCTCAAAATTTTGTGACACTAAACTCCCCGTGTGGTGTGTTGAGTGATTCGGCTAAGCAACTAGCGAATAGTACTAGTAAACTCTGCATATTAGGTTTGACCGAAGTCAAACTTCCTAAGTTTGACAAAGTTTATAGAAAAATATAAACATTTACCATAACAAATATGTATGATGTGAAAGTACATTCAATAATGAATCTAATGGTATTTATTTGTTACTGTATATGTTAATATTTTTTGTTATAAGCTTTCTGAGAGTTTACAAAACTTGACTTTGACCAATGCTAATACGCGTACTTAAATAAAAACAGAGGGAGTACACGTTTGTTTTCTTAGTTTGTAGTGAACTAATCAATTGTTGAAATTGTGAAATAAATATATTAGGCTATTGACTTCGAATGTAATGGTCTATACAATTCAATATTTACAATCATTGTCGAATCCCAAGATGTATACAAAGTCTATAGTACTTCACAACATGCTCAAACTCACATAATCCCAGTCAAATGAGAATCTAAATGCATTCCATAGTTATTACTTTGTAGGATGCAACAAAACCAACCATAACTCTACATCAGCCATTATAGAAGCAACATTTTGACATATCCCAATGTGCGAATGAAACATGCAGAGAGAGCTTGCGAAGATGGAGCAGATAGGGCAGGAAAGATTGTATGTATGTGGACGAGAGAGTAGGAGACAAACCTAATGAGACAAAGAGAGAGATAGAGAGAGAAAGAGAGAGGAAGAAGTTAGGTCTGCGAGAAAGATGGAGACATGTAATATACGTGAGAGGCCTGTGCATCCGGATTCTGTATACGTGGAAGGAGAAGAGACAACATGTTTGATGAGAGAGCTGGAAAAACATGGACGAGAGGGGAAGGATATCGTGGGTTGAGGTATTGATAATTTTGTGCGGGGAAGAGAGGGATTGGTAATTTTGTGCGAGAGAGAGAGGGTGGGGGGAGGAGTTAGTCAGCCGTCGTCACATCACCCTGCTTCCAAATGGCCCCGCATTCTCTAGCGTGGTGTGGTCACCGTCTTCGATCTTCTCGATGCACTCTTTGAAGATTGAGGTGTTGTGCATGTTGGGGTGCAAAGAAGCACAAGCGAGAGTGGTCGCCATATAACCTTGGATGCGGATGATATGTGTGCTCGGGGGAGGGTGTGTGTGTGTGTGTGTGTGTGTGTTGTGCTGTGTGTGTCTCTCTCTCTCTCTATGTGTGTGTGTTGTGCTGTGTGTGTGTGTGTGTGTCAGATATTGAGAGAAAACAAACCTAAGGAGAGAAATGGGTATTCACGAAGAGATTGTGCGGGCCTTGAGGTGGGCAAGGGCCGGGTGAGGGTGTCAAAATGTGCGCGTTGATGCATGTGTTGCATGCGATCGTGCGAGGGACGGACGAATCGAGAGAGATGGTTGTTGTGTTATGGATGCTCCTCTCTCTCTCTGCCACACACACACACACACAAGTAAACTAGAAGACCGTTCTCTCATGTATACACAACGTATCGGCATCTGTCTATGTCTCACTCATGCATGATCATTTGCACATTCACACCTCTCTATGTCTCTATCACACGCACACCGTCTCCACATTGCCCTTCCGCCACAACACACATATGGACACATACACACGTTCTCTCTCAGTCACACACACAAAATCAGTATTAAAAAAACTAGGGCGCACCTAAAATGTCCAAATCCAAATAAACACGAACTGGAGCTAATTCAAATATATGGAAATATTGAAGCGTCAATAACTTTTCCAGGAAATGAGTAATATTTGGGGATTGTTTTCACACACACAAAAGGTTTGGTGGATTTCCTTCGAGCGCGACACGATGACACACCGTTCGATCGACCGCGCGGCCGTGGTTCACGCGCTTGCATAGGATTCCGTATTGTGGTTGTGGTACTAACTAATAAAAGCGCTGCCTAAGTCTAATGTTTACGTGTACTAGTATGGTTTTCTTTTAAGTTTGACCAACCTTATATAAAACTAAAGTAAGCTCCCATACACGCACTCATCAATATGTCGCCGCCGCCGTTGTGCATGCCGGCGCCCGCCTGCTCCGGCCAACAATTTCTCGCCCATCACCGCCGTGTCGCCGCCATCCCTGTTCCATGAAGCCGAAGGCTCGCCCGCTCACATCGTCTGCAGTCCCTCCTCGTGATGCCGCCGCGCTGCCAAGTACGCTAGCAGCTGGTGGAGCCGCGTCTATGCATGCAGCATATGAAGAGGAGGACGAGCGCGTGCTCCAGCATGCTGGCGAGGAGGAACTAGCGTGTCATTGTCATCTCCGCCCGCGCGGAGGAGGCGCGCATGGTGGCTGTCGCGGGGAAGCTAGTCACGTGCGCGTCGATCCCGCAAACCGGGTGCGGACGCAGAATTTACCTTCGGGACCTTGAATGCCACGTGGATCCTGCAATCTGAAGGAGCAATTTGGGTCAGTCGACTCTTATGAGCCGTTTGATGCAACATGGATGGCCAGAAGGGCTTCTTCCACCTCTTCTGCCATCTTCTTCCTTCGCTCCATCAAACTTCTTTCACAAATCGACTAACCCAAATTATACTACTAGTACGAACGTATTAAGTATAGTAGGAACATGAAGATACGTGTAGTAGTACCAACTGTAAGAAGAACAGTAGTTAAGACGTTCAAATAACGAGAAAGAACATAAACATAGTTCTGCTGGGGCCTCAGCACAACACACCCTCGAAAATAAACTAAGCAACTAGTCTGCTTGACACTGCAGTAGAACCAGCATGAGTGATGGCACTGCCACCTACTCGGAGTCCAAGTCCACATCCTCGACTTCGTCCTCGTCCCTCTTCCTCTTCCTCTTCACCGATGCTTCTTTGCTTGAACCGGACACTGGGCTCTACTTCTTCATCCAGCCCTTGTAGATATTTAAACAAAGGTAGGCATCCAGGATGTGATCTTCATCTAATGTCATCGACTCTCATGCATGATGAAACTCGTGATGAGGTTTCTTCAGTTTAGCGTACGAAGGATCAATCATGGCTGCTGCTAGGGTCAGCATTGAAGGTTGAGAGGAGGACACTAGGCTTGCCTTCTGGAGATCGAAGGGCTTGCCTACAACAAAGACCTATTCGATGCAGGACATCCCTGTTGTTCTTAAAGTCTGCAGTAACAAATTTCACTCTTTTGTCCTTGAGAAAGTTGTTAAAATCCTGGCACTCAACATCGGCATGGCATATGTGGTAGACAAAGCAAACGTTATGTACACAAACTTGGATCATGGCGGGCTTCTTCCTCTCTGCCTCCTTTAGAATCTTCTCTCTTTCCGGGACCGTGGTGTACTCAACATCTAGCCCAGCGACCCACTCATCCGTTGAACTGTTGAACATGCGTAGGAAGCGATCAAGCCATGCTTTCAGCATTGCGGATCCACGTGTGTAGACGACGATGAACTCATCGCCGGTGATGGCCCTAACCTGGTACTCAACAGTGACCATGGAGATTTGGGAGACCATGGATTTTGGAGGAGGGTTAGGAGAAGTTGAAGTGTTGTACCCCGCAAAAAAACTGGGAGCGAACTAATGTGAAAGGATGGGATGACTGGGAGCGAACTGTTGTAAGGTAGAAGACGGGGACAAGTAGGGTGTGCGAATGGCGTGGGGTTGCTGGCTTGCCTGGTGGATAAACGGCTACAAGCCCCCAAAGAGTTCTCGAGAACTATGCGGGACCCACTAGATGTCATGTCTACTAGACCCATATCATAGGCCTGACGGCATAGCTTCTGCCTGTTCGCACGCCATGCGGGCGCGTGGATGTAACTTCACTTAATTCTGTCAACCGTCGCGCCTCCCACGACCTTCGCCTCCCTCGCGTGGTTGCGCCCTTTGAGACTTCGACCGTCTATAAATGAGCAATTTTTTTGCCTACTCCGCATGCATGATACTACTCCCTCTGGTCCTTTTTACTCTTGTCAACCGTTTGCAAAGTGTTTGACCAAATTTATACTAAAAATATCAATATCTACAATATTGATTATAATGAGTATAAGAACTATGTTTTATAATGAGTGTAAAAGTATTGATTTGACATTGTGAATGTTGGTACGTTTTTCTATAAGTTTGGTCAAAGTAGAGGTACATTGACTTCAGACAAAACTTAAATGCACAATGCAGACTAGTTCCTACGTACAGGTGCTTGCCATGTCCTATCTTGTCATCACAACAAGGTTAGCTATTAGAGTACTACTACCTCCCTTCTAGTTTAAAGGGCTCGATTCAAAAAGTTCACCTACTCTTAGCAAGATAGTAGAGGCTGTGGAATAGTTTTTGAAGTCTGCAAAAGTACTCAACTAATGTTGTCATTCTTCACAAAAAAATGTGTTCACCAATGCATGCATGAACACTAGTTACTCTAACCCCACTCTCTTCATTAATTCTTTGCCACATCAGCATGTTTGATATTCCCGTGTGCATGATATCAGCTAAGATACCCCCATTATGGCCAGCCTTAATCATCGCGTGCACCTTGAAATATGAACATGTGTGGGGCGTGTATGTTTTTAATGACTTGAGACTATACCTAGCCCAGCATGCAAGATGACTTATTATACATCGTTCGCCATACTTGCAGGAAGCCCGTTCGTCTCCAAATCTTTTCCTTCTCCATGTGTGGAAACAATATGCCTGCTAGACTCTCCTTCTCCCTCCGGCGGTCCCACCACTCCACCCTGTGTGAAAAAATCTGCATGCATGACTCTCTCCCCCCACGCTCATCCAATCCATTGTGACCAGCAATATTTCCACCCCTTCCCTCCCCCGTAATTTACTCCAAAAAATATGCCCACATAGCTGTTACGTTAATCACGCAACATATATTCCGGGACGCTGCTTCAGTAACTTAACTGCAGGTGCATTGGGTCACTGACATATGGACCCAACAAGGGTCTGGCCCACATGTCAGTGATGCAACTGGACCTGCAGTTAAGTCAGTGTAGCTCAGTCCATATCTTATGTAGGTGTGCCATTGCTCGCTATAAATACTGCGCCTCCCACGGCATTCAGAAGAACGCTCACGTTCATCGCTATCTCCTCCCCCTCCCTCTCACGTCGACCACCATGGCATTGCCCCTCCCAAGCCCTAAGCGCCCCTTGCTGCACCACCCAGACGGTGACGCGTCGTCGTTTCGTTCCTCGCCACCACTAGTCGAGGAGGACGCGTCGGTGTTCCACTCCTCGCCGCGACGCGTCGAGGTGGACGCGTCGGCGTTCCCAATCTCGCCAGCACACGTGTCGGAGGACGCGTCGGCTCCCTGCTATGAGGAGAACGTCACGCCGCCCGCCGAGCCCCCCAGCCTTGAGGAGCTTTGGAAAGAAATGGATGTCGCCATGTGGGAGGCTTTGCCGCCGGGAGAGCATGCCAAAATAGATGCGGAGAAGAAGGCCGAGGAAGAGAAGCACGCGGCGGGGCAAGCTGCCTAGCAGGTCTATGTCGCGTCCAACAGAGTCAGGCAATTGTCTCTTTGGCAGAAGGCTCGTGCAAGGGTCGTGAGGGTGGCGGAGGACGCCCGTGCCAAAGCCCTGAGTGCAGTCGAGCCCAAGCGCCTCATATATGCTTGGCGGTACGTGGACCGGGTGCATGCTTACAGCAAGAAGGAGTACCTATTGGCGCTGGATCACCACACCGGTGAGATCGCGCTCGCCCACCGGCAAGCCGCCAATCAGCACCTTGCGAGTTGCGAGGCTGAGGAAGAGGCGTTGTGGCGGCGCACTGGGAAACGGCCACGCACCAGGGCACTCGTGGCGCGCCGCAAGCGCTCCTGCGAGCGTCGTGGCTTTTAGGAGGAGTATAATTTTTGTTTCATAAGGCGATCTCATTAGTTTTGGGACGCAAATGATAAATCCCGAACATTCAGGAATTTTTAGCATCCTTAATTTAGTATGTAAAAGGGAAAGTTTGGAAACCTTGTGTATTCGTACGCATTTTGCAAGTACGTGCATATAGCACAAACTTTACTATATACTATCGCACTACACGTCTCTCTCGATATATGCTTGCAGACTATGCTACTCCCTCTGTCCAGGTCAATAAGTCATCTTTGGTTGTGCACCGTGACCAAGAAGGAGGGAAGACTTATACACCTAGACGGAGGGAGTACTACTATTACTTATGTACGTGCAAATGCACGTTTTAACATTACGATGCGGTTTTTGTAAAAGTAGAAAAACAACACTAGTCAAGCTTGTGAAACAATTCAATACAAAACAAATGCAAAAATGCTCGTTTGATTTTTTACTTTTAACTTCCTTCTCTGTGGTTATTTCTCTGTCGTACATTGTATGGAGTATCTCACTGGTTGGAAAGGCATGCAAATTCCCAAACCACTTCCTACACCCTGTATCGAATTTTTTGCCTAACAAGTTGTGCCGTGCAATTGGAATTCCAACTTGAGTACTAGTACTGCTATTTGGAGTACCAAGGGCCAGTTCTTTTAGGCTTCTAGATTAGTAATCCTATAACTACTACCTCCGTCCTGGTTTATTGGTCCCCATTGTAATCTGTATCAAATTTTGATCATAAATTTATCAGTTAAATGTTTGGTAAAAATTTAGCACAAATTACAATGGTGAGGAATAAACCAGGACAGAGGTACTGTACTACTAGTACTAGTAGTTTAGAAGCCCAAATAAATGAGTGAGGCGCCTTATTGTTACTCTCCACTGTGACTAGTCTTATGGGAAAAGCTGGGGAAGCCGCCAAAAGAATAGGCCCTAGGAGTAGTAGCTAGGGATCGAGTGTGCGAGACGAACTAGACAAAGTAAATGCAGAGAGATGAAATGCAAAAAAGACGGAGGGATGTGATGGTTGCTTGTCCGTTTATTTTACCAGGCCACTTATTACTGGGAGTGGTTGGGTTTTGTGATATGACGGCTTTACTGCCGCGCCACGAGTGGGGTGAGAGGTGAGACTCCCGTGCAGCGCCGCCGTCTACACTAGTACTACTACATCGGTTGTGGATTATCCCCCATTGAATTTGACTGAAGATTTAACTGACAAAATGATAGTGCATGTCAACAAAAACAATATCGTATTTAAACAAAGTTTTCAATGATATAATTTTAGGTGACATGCATCATCATTTATCGTACTATATATAATGTTAGTTCAATTTTTGTTCGTACTAATCTATAGTAAGGTGCCTGTCCGTTGCACGGAAGAGTGCAATGCATTGATCGGGGAGTTTTTTATTTTGACAAAGGATGTGGGGGTCATCTCATGTGTAACGGGTATCGATAGGTTTGTTCAGATAGTATTTCATCTCTAAAGCTCACAAACATCCGGGTGAAATAGATAAAAAAGTATCTTTTGCAAACAAAAGCGTTAAACTGTTCAACCTGCATCCAAAACTTGTGAAGAAATAACTCTTATTGTGCTTTGCAGGAAATGGTTCATCATAAGTCTTTCACCAGTACTGTAGTAAAAATTCATACATGGAAGATTCTAGACTAAACCATAAATGGATACACTTTTATTCATGCGCGATACTCCAATAGAGCAAGATCATGCATGGAAGTCTCCACATGCTTAGACAGCGGATTACATTGAGCGAAGACTAATGATCAACATTTAACTTAGTAATACAGATGTCCAGGTGAACCTCCTTCGAGTCCCCATGCACATAGTTGGGGGTCAAATAATACCATGCGTCTTCCATGTCCACATCAGTGGGAAGATCCCAGCTCGGCAGAGTCCAAGTCAGCTTGACGTAGCCAGTGTCACCGCCCACGTACCTCCAAGGGGTAGTAATAGTGAGCACACACCCGTACATCGGCCTCATGTCAGTGTCAGCGTCAGCGGAGTCGCCCCTGACGCACACTACAGAGATGTGGTGGCGGCCTGCGAGGGCCTCGCCGGTGGCCACGATCAAGAGGAAGACGTTGTCGTCCTCCTCTAAGACTAGCAGGCGGCACTGATCCTCCAGCGACTCCGGCACGGTGAACGGGTAGCACATCTCGTACTTGATGTTCTTTGCCAAGGACCAGTAGTGATGGCCGCACGCCTGCGTCAGGTGATGCACGATGTCCGCCGGCGATCCCCAAAACGGCACCGGGCACTCATAGCAGTAGACGAAGGGCTCCTTGGAGGCATCGACCAGGCCTTCCATGAAATGGGAGTGGCTGTAGGGGACGTTCCGCCAGTTGAATATATGAGCAAGTTACTACGAGATTACTACAAAATAAATCATGACGGCTATAACAGAGATTAAACTAATCATGTGGACTAGCATAGTAGATGAATAGATCGAGTCTAGGACACATACTAGAAACATGAATTCTACCACGATTTGAACAGGAAGGACAGAAACACATACGGTGCAACGGGAGCATCACCATTGGCATTGAGGTTGTCGCCCATGTCGTTGAGGAAGAGGTTGCCGAGGTCGGGGAAGAAGTTGTCGTCGGTGAAGTTGTCGCTGCTAGCAGTCGCGAGAGTGTGCTCCCCAAATGTCAACAGCGCCCGCCGAATGGAGCGCAGGAGGGAGTGGCTGTAGGGGACGTTGCGGCTGCCGAATGGAGCATAGGAGTAGCCCATGAAGCAGTAGATGGTGCTCTTCCCTAGTCTCTATTCTTATCTCTATCTCTACTACTATTCTTTGTTTTTTATAATATACTAGTTGTAGTTGTCAAATCGAATAGTACTGCACCGTCCACTGCACGCCCGGCTGAACATGCCTCTTCGCCTCCATCAAACCCCTCCGTTAAACCCGCATGCAAACCGAGAAACCTACTCCGGTCCGCGGGAGGAAATTTGCCAATTGCCGTTGGAGAATAATAGAGTCACGTCCAATCCATTTGATTTAATTGCGTGTATGATTCTCCCTCTATAAAAAGTTAATTGCATACTTAATCTTGTATTCTAAGTACTCTGTGGGTTCCACAGTCAGTACAGTGTACATGACTTGCAGGCTGGCTATAGGTTCGTACAGAAAGTTTAAAAGAAACAAATCCATGACTTGCAGGACTGGAGTTAGCACCGATGGCGGTTCGTAGTCATTCCACGCTCGGGCATTGAAGTTTGTAACTATTTTAGATTAGAACATAGTACTACTCCTCCGGTGCTAGTAGTAGAGCAGAGTCCTACTCCACTATACTACTCTACTCAAGCAAGCTAGGGCATAGTACTCCCTCTGTCCGGAAATACTTGTCATCAAAATGGATAAAACATGATGTATCTAGACGTATTTTAGTTCGAGATACATCTCTTTTTATCCATTTTAATGACAAGTATTTTCGAACGGAGATAATAGCATGTACTTTAGGGAGTACTCGTACTGTTATCACTCAAGCAAGTTGTCCAACTTCGATATGACCCTATGCTGCTGGTATGTGTCTCGTAAGTCAAGCAGCATGCTGTAGTCATCATCACCTGTCCACTTCCCGCAGCACATATTCGCTTCTCCATCTTTGTCCGCTCTTCCATCCCCACTAAGGCGCCTCCCCCCCTCGTCCGAAACCCAAGCACTAACAATGGCAGAACCGAGCAGCGTCCGCCGAAAGAGTGGCTGGAATTCGCTCCCCACAGAGGTAATCAAGCTCATTGTTTCACGTGTGTACAATCTCAGTACCATGCCACTCGCAGCGTGCTCGTCGGGGATGTACCGTTTACTCAAAGCCCTCAGGCCGTAGCTTTTTAAGCCAGCTCCACTACAAAAAATACACTTCCGTGATGATACATGTTTGTCATAGTAGGTCGCGTTTTTTGGCATGCATGTACATCCGTGACAAATTAATGACAGAATCAAGATAGTCATACCTGTGCTGTCATAGAAGTGTTCCATGACATTACCAAAATTATCATCACGGAAGTGTCCACTTCCATGACGATAAATCGCGCGTCACAGAAGTGCTTTCGTCAAGGGTGACCGACACATGGCATGCACCATAACGGAACGCCGTTAAGCTATCAGGTCAGGTTTTGGATCTGATACCCGTTAACAGCCCCGACCAATGGGGACTTTCCACGTGTAAAATCATCATTGGCTGGAGGAAACACGTGTCGGCTCACCGTTGGGATAGATGTCATCCACTCATTGGACAGAAGGAGCCTATGATACGTCGACACGTGGCACGGCCCAACAGAGGCCCATTCCTGTGAAAAGGCCGACCCGTTTGACTTGGTCAAAAGGTGGCGGGCCGGCCCCTGTAAAGCCTGTTTACGGCCTATTCGCATATAGCCCATTTACAACCCGCTAACCCAAGGCCTGTTACGCCCTATCTGAATTAGGCCCAATAGCGGCCACCCAATATGATTCCAGCCCGTTTTCACTTCTGGCCCATGTATGGCCCATGACGTCTTTCGGCCCATATGAGGCCCTATGTAACTCTTGGCCTATTAACGGCCCGTGGTGAAACTGGCCCGTAATGAACAATGTATCACTTTACACCCATTAATGGCCCATGGTGAAACTGGCCCGTAATAAACAGTGTATCACTTTATACCCATTAAGGGCCGGTTATTCCGTTGGGCCGTTTCCAGCCCATGTTATCTTTCGGCCTTCTCAGAGCCCATTTATTCTTGGGCTCATTTCCAGCATTCGTTTACTTATGGCCCGTTACTGTCATTTTCTACTTGTGGGCCAAATTCAGCCCGTGGTTACAGTCAACCCGTTTGTGGTCCGTTAACACGTTGGGCCATTTTCGTAGCGTCATGAAATACGACCTATTAACAATGGCCCGTTATGGTCGGCCCATGAACGGACGATTCCAACTCTAGCCCGTTTACGGCCATAATGCGGCCTGTTATTGGCCCATGTTTAGCCAATCGATCATACTGCCCGTATAAGGCCCATTGATGATACGGCCCGCAGAAGGCCCATTGTTTCTACGGCCCATAGAAGGCCCATTGTTTCTACGGCCCATAGAAGGCCCACTGTTTCTACGGCCCGTAGAAGGCCCACTGTTTCTATGGCCCGTAGGAGGCCTAGTGTCACTATAGTAAATAATAGCCCATGGTTATTGTGGCCTAGTTTTAAAAAATAGGTTATTGCAGCCACTAGCAAACCACGAAAAAAGAACTGCAATGACTACAAGCAAACAAATAAACAAGACAATAAGGAAATAAATAAGCAAGCAACTTACGCTAGGCTATCACGGCTATCACACATATTACATCCACTGGGCATCAAAGTTCGCCACCGGTGCAAATAAACGTGCCGATAAAAGAATATACAAAACTGAGAGCACTTCAGAAGGCACTAGGCCTGGACAAGTTGGGCGCCCCAAACAGCTGAAGAAGCTGAGTAGACCTCGGTTGTGTCAATGATAGATGCATTAACAGTAGATTTAAGGCATTATGGTGCGCACGATAGTCCTTTGACATCTTCATTGCATCTTTGACTTCAAGTCGGAGCTGAGCTGAAGCAAGCCTTTTTGCTTTAAGTTGAGACTGAAGAAGTCGAGCTGATTAAGGCAGCAACTGCACAGAGGTTGTCTCACACCTGCTGGTGAGTAGCTTCAACTCACTGTCTTCATCAAGACAGGACCTTGGGGTCATCTCGATGTCCTCAAGATGGTTTGGCTCACTATCTTCCCTAAAGTTCTGCCTGGCATAAGAGATATGACTCTGAAAGAGAAACAAGGAGACACGTAACAGGTTTCACAATTATATAAGCAAATAAATGGATCTGTTCTACATAAGGAACATGTTTTTAGAACTACAATTTGAAACTGGTAGTTGTTGCAAACATCCATTCAGATGTAAACATCAAAGCAAACAGCAGTGGAGGAAATGATGCGTATCCAAATATATACTAGAACAAAGTTTGAAGGCTTGAGAAGGATGAACATACATTACATGTTAACATGGGCTGGACAAAGCCCTTCTCCATGTTGATGGAAGGATAATTCAATAAATTCCCCAAAGAAAATTCTTTGTAAGCGTTGCCATTATTCTACATTTTGCAAAGAGTAAATATAGATCAAATAATATTGGAAGAAACAGAGGATAATGAAGCTCAGGTGCAGACTGATGATACATAATCAAATAGCAATTAATTAAGTACAATGTTACAAGGCAAAAGGGAGAGAGGTACTGACAAGAGCAATGCAGAGCCCATTATTGTCTTGAGATCGTATGATCCTTTGAGCAAGGAGATTCATCTAAAATTAGTTTTCATACAAGAGAGAAGGTAAGGCACAAGCAGAAATTTAGGAGTTCAAATTTTGAATTGATATCATTGACAGTACCTGACGCTGGGCTCCTAGCAGTTCTAATAGGGGTTTGGCCACTGGAGTAGGGGTAAAGTGTGGTACAGTTGGGCTTGTGTTTTCTGTGGCTGCTGATCTATCTGATTTAACAGGTACCACTACCTTTTCCAAATACCTAGTTTGTACTCCTTGAGGATCTGCACTCACCCTCTTCCTTTTGGACATCTATTACGAAAGAACAACATTTGACTGGAAAAACATAGTGTGGTGACACATGGAATAGGTACAGAAAATGGATAGTTATGGCATATAGTCATATATGATGCTTAAACTAAGTAGATGGTGTAACAAAGTAGAAGTAATGCAAGAGGTCAGATGCAAAATATGTGCGACCAATACAACTTTGCAAAGTTAGAGCAAGCACCTTGATGGGTGAATAAGATAGGCCATCCTCCACCATGCCAAGTTTGTTAGCCAGTGGATCGTTCCGCAATATTCCTCTCGTGCTCCCATTCTCATATTCATTTTGATAATGTTCAATACCTGACATGCATGAAAACATACAAACAAGTGAGATTTTCTTTGTAATGCGGAAGTGATTCTAATCCAATACTACCTCCCTGTAAACCCCTTTGTGCTATCTCTGCAATTCTTTTAAAAGATGCCATGCATGCTGTAATTTTTTATGTGCATTAATATAATGTGGCCTACTACTCAAAATATGAGAGCTCCAGAAGTGATGACACTTAGCAGATGATAGCTTCAACATATAGGAAAGAAGAACAAGTCGACCTGACCTGACAGATTCAAAATATACTCAGGGAGAACAACTCGACCTGACCAGTCGACCGCAAGAGAAGAGTATCATCTTAAAGAAGAGCAGAACAGCAAGCAGATTGAAGATATTACAAGTGTTTCAATACAATGTCGGTTGGCCACCCATGATGAACTAGAGCGCACAGAGAAATACTATTCTTTTTGGTCTCTCCATATGTGGCTCACATGCATTTCGAAACTAAAGTAGGAACATTTAGCTAACCAATTAAACATCTCTCAGTTTTACTAATATCAGTAATAATATCATATATGAATTTGTACAACTAAGCTTGTTTAGCTCGATGGGTGGAGCAGTGCTATTACGACACGAACCACGTAGGCTGATTATGGTCATCATAAAATGGGGAAAACATAAGCATGATGAGTACAGTGTTGACCGTGGCAGTGGGATGGCAGATCTTAAGCAGCAAAGCGTGCAAAGGGTAGTTAGCAACCGATGTTTGATTTGAAATAACAACTAAGATTTGGTATGGACAATAAAGTACGGTCAACAAGTGACAAAGAAATGCAATTATGATGTCTCTCTATATGTCGCGACATGCATTTGGAAACTCAAGTGGGACCTTTAGCTAACCAATTAAATATGTTGGTTACCTAATATCAATATCATATCACAATCATATTTGAGCAACTAAGCTTTCGAATTCTGAGTGTTATGTTGTTTATCTTGAAGGGTGGAGTAATGCTAGTACGACAGAAAGCACCTACGGAGATCATAGTAGAGTAGATAAAAGGGGAAAACACTAAGCATCAAGAAAAAAATCAGGAAAGTGGAACTAGCTGGACCAGTGGGTGGCGCACATGCTTTTCGAAACGAATATAGGAACATTAGGCGACCAATTAAACATTCTCTGTTTTAGTGATATGAGAATCATATCAGATTCGTATTTCAACACGTAAGCTTTGGGTTGAGGTCTTGAGGAGCAGTGCTAGCACGACACGAAGCACCTACGATGATGGTAGTGAATATAAAGGGGGGAAACCATAAGCTTTACGAGTATAGTGCCCGTGCCATGGCGGATCTAAAGGTGCAAACCGGACAAAGCTACTTCGCAACCAATGTTTGCTTTCAACTAGCCACTACAATTTGGTACGGACAAGAAAAGTATAGTAAACAAATTACGATCTATTTTCCTAGTGAGATCAATAACTTAAGCACATATGGAAGAGTACCACCTCTCTTGCGATGTCGTGTAGGCCTATGCTGATACGTTGAGGGTGTTGCGGGTGCGATGGCTGTCGGCGGCGGGGAAGAAGACTTTAGACGGCAGACGGCCGGGTCAGGGGATATATCCTGTTGCCGTGGATGAGGCGGTCGTAGGAGCGGCAACGGCAAGGTGGACGACGGCGCCGATGAAGCGAGAGGAGGCGATGAAAGGATCCTGGTCCAGCGCCATGGATGAGAGACGTCCATCTCTTGCAGTGGACGACGGGGTAGGGGTAGCAACTCCGGCAAGGTGGAGGATTGGGTGGCGGACGGAGGAGGTTGGCCGCAGTGCGGAGGTTGTCGTGCCACCGACGGTCTATGAATGGGGAAATGGAGGGGAGGGGGGATCTCAAACTTTGGCACGCGCTTCTCTGAAATGGGGAAAAGTTACGAACTTATCCACCGTTTAAAATTTCGGACATCGCGTCGGTTGGGGATAGGACGGTAATCTCGCATATCCCAAATATTTGCCGGTAACTATTTCGGGCGAGGAGGGGGTGTTTTGCCACCCACGGTTGGCGCCCACGATGTATGAACGGGACTGACAGGTAGGGTGGTTGGTTCACGTCTGATGGAAGTTACACATCTGCCCCTATTTAAAATATTAGCCTACATCGATATCGAACGAGGAGAGTTTGGTTTGCCGCCCACCGTGTATGAATGGGGAAATGGAGGAAGAGACACATGTCTTTCGGACGAGCTTGAATCAAATGTGTTTTGCCGCCCATGTTTGGCGCCTACCGTATCTGAATGGGCTCAGAGGCCGTCGTGTCATGTGTGATTGAAGTTACTAGTCTACCCCTATCGACAGCAGTGTAAATCCGGTCGATAAGGATGTCAAGTGTCAGGGGTAGACAGTAATTTCCATCTCGCAAACACTTGCTTCGGGCAGCCCACAAATTATAGTGGGTGTTAGCCGCTTCATTCAAAACTTGGGAGAATTAGCATTCACGTTTGCCCTGGGACCTAGCAAACTAAATTCAAATCCAATTTGTATTCGATTACGAATATCCACAGATAATTATATGTTTTGTTATTTATTTCTTCAAAACCACAACAAAGATTTATTCCACCTTTATATATGATTAGGACTTAGAAATGTTGTGATCTTCGAATTCAGTAGGTTGGATACACTCTGATTCAAACAGTTATTTCATCCAATACAATATGCTCACCCGAAAAATAGTTCACCTTATGTCAATCATATAAGTACTGAGGATTACCTCGCCTAAAAAATTCGGATCATTACAACACATGGACAACATGGAATTCCGGACAACATAGGGGGTCTTGCAACATAATCCATTCAGAGACACGACACAACATGCAAGTACAATAATCTAATGACAATTTCAACTGGTATCTAAAGAAGAACCGGGATTACCTTGGGCTTTAGATAGCAGAAACAGCAGGACCTCCTCCGTCTTCAAATGCAACATTCTTACTTCCTCCAATTCTTGGGTTGCTTGCATAATGCGTGCCGCTAATTCCGTAATTTCCAGCCTCAATATAAAGATTACCTCATTCATGGCAGCCACACCATCTCTTTCTGCCTCTAGTAGAGCCTCAAGTACTATAATATCTGTGCTCAGACTGCTCTCTGGCGGTGTTTCCTCTGAACTGCTACCATCTGGTAACATGGATGGCGCACTGCTTCCACAAACAGATTCTGGGGTTGTACATTGTGTCCTAGTGTGAACGCCATCCTGAAAGGTTTCCGCTGGACATAAGTAAGAGATAGTTATCGTATGATCTAGGTAGTAAGCTTACATGGTAAACGACGGACGAATTATTGCCGAGCATGGAAAACTATATTTAAATGGTTCGAAGGAGCATCAACCGAAAAGAAATTAAAATGGTAAGATGAAAGTTGAAAGGGAGTGTACAACCACTATATTTAAGTTGCCAAGGCATCTAAGCAGTTGCAATAATCTGAGAAAGCACTTAACAGTGTGGCCTCATATAAACTACGAAGACAGTCTTGTGATGAAGTTGAGAGGAAAAGTTAAGGACTCAAATGAAATAGGCATGCATTTCTTTATGATAGTACATCAGGCACTGCTGACATATTGGCCAACTCAGGTATAATGTAACAACAAACAAGCATTCGAATCAAGCAATACAGCAAAGCAGACAACTGAACTATTAGTAATTCTGTAGGATTACATGTTGAGGGCACAAGCCAAGAAAGCAGCCCACTCGCATTACATTTAACATGTACTAAAACACATTGGCTTACCATATGTTGCTGTGAAGCCTAGCTGTTGTTGCAATGTTCTTTGAAGATATCGTCAGCATGTCGTGGTTGCAAATCTAGTTGTTTTTATTCTGCACCATCTATTTAGGTAAAATTAATTTTAATCACATGCACTGGTCCGAATTGATCGTCAATGGTTCATCTAAACTAATGAAAGCAGGGTGTGTGCATACACGACAATATATCTGCTTCCCTCTATTTTTATGCTTGTTCGAGGTGCCAGCCCCAAAAGAACAAATATTTTGCTTGATGGGGTTGCCAGCTCCATAATTAATAGAAGCATCAAATTAGTCATGCAACTTGGGAAGATCAAGAACACACAAACAAGTAATGAACAAAAAGCAGCGGAACCACATGCTAGTTTGCTGATGTGTAATTAAGCATAGAGAACATTAAGCAGTCTGATGGAACCAACAGGTGGCATCAAAACAAAACTAAAGAATATTAACTATATGTGCACTGGTATGTAATTTAACACATGTAACATGTTCACTACCAGAAGTATGGCCCTACAGGTGCAAGCAGAATAACGCGTCTCATGAAAAACTGAATGATGCCCTGAAGAAATTCAAAGGTGCGATGCTTATGCTAGGAAAGTGAACGTTGGCGTCGGCCGTTGGATAATAGTACCTGATTCTCGGTGGCGTATGGGTATCGTTGTCATACTTGATAGCTAAGGATCGTCGATGGTGCTCATGTTGCGGTTGAGTTTGGGCCGATTGTCGCTGTCGCTGAAGCGGCTCCGATGCTACGGTTGCGGCGCCTGTCGACATACAAGAAAGCTCATCTGTGGTAAGTGAACAGATGCACGATAAAGAGAAAAACCGAAGGAGTACAAATCGAAATAACCTAATGAGGCTGCGGCGTCGATAAAGCAGGGCCGATGGAGTTGAATATGGCGTCCGTGGAGCAGGTCCGGTGCAGTGGACGAAGGCTTTGGCGGGCGTGTTGTATAGTGCTTTTGGTGAGGCGGACCTGTTGCGGCGGACGAGGGCTTGTATGAAGGTCCAGCGAAGGGGCGGACGAGGGAGTCAGTGAAGGGCCTACGCTGTGGTGGGGGGCTGGTTAAGCAGATCCGGTGCGGTGGACCATGATGGCGGTCAAGGAGATCTGGAGCAGTGGACAAGCCAGTCATTGAAGCGGCTCCAGTGAAGTGGTGAGTTGGTAATTGAGGGTTTCAAGGTGCGGAAGGTAGATCCAGCGGGGTGTGAGGTCCACCGCTGCGGTGGAGGACTAGATTCGGCGGCTTGCCGTGGTTGGGGGGTTGGGGAGGAAAAGGGGAGGGGCTATAGGGAAGAATGTTGGGGGCAAAGAGGGGAAAACAATGGAGTTACCAAAGCAGCCATTTTCCGTTCATGTGGCAGGGGTAAAACAGGAATATCGTAGGGCTAAACTTTCGGGCGCATGATATTTCGATGTGAGCGGGAATTTTGAAAGCTTTTGGCGCCTAAAATTATAAGTATTCTGCTCTCGTACGGCCGACTATGATATCATGGCCAACAATTTGTTTGTTTTGCACGCAAAAAAATGTGCATGTTTTGAAAATCAATGTCTCCAACTCAAAACTTAGATTGTCCATTCAATTCAAATATGGATCATTGAGCTACTACAAGCAAATACCATCATACGGTCCAATTCAAATGAAATTCCAAATGTGTTTATCCTAAATATGATGACAAAAGCAAAAATGTGTATGTGTATGAATAAAGTGGATGATTATAAAGTTTGAACATACCCGTATGTGTATATCTCTAGGTTTGATATATGAATTTGAAATCATGAAATCTCGGCTTAAAAAATGTACCTCCGTTAAATGAATTACAAAAGCTAATGATGGAGTCGAATTCCAAAATTCCAATCTTAGGTTTGTAATTCTAGTACATCAAGGTATATCACGCATGTTCAAAAGTATCGTTATCTCATAGTACAAACTGTGAAACAAATGGATCAACCATGAGTGCACAATATCTCAATTACGCTAAAGTCCCTCAAATATAGACACCTCACTCTTTATCTGAAGTCAACCCCCCCCACCACCACACATACACACACACACACACATAGAGAAGTCGTTGTCTCGACCAAACACCAACACACGAGCACATTAACACCCCTCTCTCTTGTAAAGTTCAGACCCCAACATAGGTCTCTATCACTTTGTCTCCCGGGCATGCACACATCTCTTCCCTCACTCTCTAGGTATCCCGCTATCTCTCTTAACCCAAGAACACACACTATGTAGAGTGTATATTTCCCATACACACAAAACGTCGCCCCCAAACATCTATCTCCCTAGTTATGTGGTTCTCGCGCACTCACCTCACACACCACCCTAATCAATTGTAATATAGCGGGGTTTTTACACCCCAAACTACGAGTGTCGTATTCTCCACAAGGACTAGGCGACGACGACTATGCTCGGCTAAAGCTAAGTGACAGAATACAGATGACGATTGCAAGGAAATATAAACCTAAAATAACCAAGAATGATGACAAATAAAATGACAAACGGCACGGGAACGATGACAAATGTTAACATAGGGACTACAATACACACATAACCACACATATGGGCATGGGGTACTACACCACAGTTCAGGTTACTCGAGTGACAACATGTATATGACCAGGGGGTTACAAGAAGTGCTCACAGATCAACAAAATGATTCGAACTGAACAAGCACAAGTCAAGAAATGAACACAAAGGAGATCACTCTCATACACTAGCAGAATATTAATTAACAGAAAATGACAAGTACCAACTAAACATATATCAGATTGCAAGTGCTCTTAGAACCTGAACATTACAAAGTTTTACACATCTCAGCTTACAGAAAATTCAGAGAGAGAGAGAGAGAGAGAGAGCAACAAGGGTTCAGGTTCAAGAAGAAACAGAGGCAGCAGGGGGGTTGAGAAGGAGCAGTAGCAGGGGCGTGAGGAGAGAACTTTAGCAAGGCAGGGAAAGAAGGAGAGCAAGCAAAGGAACAAGGAGCAGCAAAGGGGGCGCTGGAAAGAAGAGCAGTAGCAAGGGGAGAAGAAAGGCAGCAGCACAGGGGCGCAAGCAAGAGCAGCAGCAGAGGCAAGGGAAGAAGGACGGCGGCAGGGAAACTCTCGCGCGGAGGTGTTCAGTGGTGCGGTGGTGATGATGGCGCGGTGAAGTGGGGAGTGGTGGTGATGGATGGCGGCGGTGTCGAGCGTGTGGAGGTGCTGGGTGGCGCTGGGTGTTGGTGCTGGTGATGGATGGCGCTGGTGGGTGGATGGGCTGCGGAGGCGCACCACCACGCTGGCCTGGCCGTGGCGGCGGCCGGAGGTGGAGAATGAGTGGTGAGGGGGAGAGATATGAAGATGTCAGGCCCGATGGGGAATCGAGGCGATCTAGGGATTTTGATCCCCTCCCTGATCTGCAAACTTTACACATTAGCCCTCCTCCTTCTCTTCTTTCTTCACAAGAAGGTCCCTTCTCTCTTTCTTTTGCCCCTCGGTTACTTCATTCCTTCAAACTCGGGTCCCATGACTCCATCACTTGTTCATTTGTAGTAGAGGAATTTTGTGCCTTGTCGCACTTTTCTGCAAAATAAACAAGTGACTAGTCAACAATCCCTTTATGTGATTTTCATTCAGTTATTCTATATTACATAGCAAGAATTGGTGGCCAGAACTCAAGAAATGGTAAATTTGTATGCCAAAATTATATATATGAAATGCACTTATCAAATTCCCCCACACTCAAATCTTTGCTTGTCCTCAAGCAAAGGCATATGACAAGAGCAAGAATGAACAGTGAACTGAGTAAAGAATGTCCTTGTAAAATAGATCTCCAAACAAGGCATGCTTCAGACAGCTAGTGAAAATTAATGGTTAGGAGTGCATCAAAGCAAAAGGATACTAGTAGACTTGACCATTTTAAACTTTTACAATGATAAAAGAGGATCAACAAGTTTAAATGATGACTGCACCAAATGGTTCCTAAAGAGAGCATGATTCCGAGAACAAAAAGAACTGGAATTAAATCTCTTATTTGAAGAAATATAACTTTGTGGTTGAACCACTTATTGAATTTGAAGGAAGTAATGATAACATTTTATTGATCTCACCAAAGGAACATACCACCGATCTCGAGAACATGGTATACACCCGGCTCGACCAATTATATAGTTTTTTTGTTTGTCTCCCCAAAGGAACATACCACCGATCTCGGGAACATGGTATACACCTGGTTCGACAATTACATTTTTTATTAATCATTACTGCCCAAGCTAACCCGATTTCACATGCCACCAATCCCGAGAACATGACATGCTACTGTAGGTAGTCAAACTAATTTATTCATTATTACTTATCTTAAATGAACAATGCATATGCACAAAAATAGGAATCATCACTTCTCCATGTCTGGTTCACATGCTACCGATACAGGGAACATAGCATGCTAATCCATAGTGGTTAGGTGATTGCTCTCAATGGGAACACATTAGGCACAAACTCAGCATCCGACACTTAGTGATCTAGGTGTATTGAGGTAAAAGCAGAAAATGATTAAGTTTTCTAGTGTACTAGGGATTTGAGCACTAAAAAACTAATAGCTTACACTACTTTCAGCAAAGCAAGCATTGTGTAGATCACTAGTTTACAAGGCATTCAACACTCAGTTCACATATTCACATCAATCACCCTATGTCGAAGGTAAAATTCAGTGGGACAATATTTAAGAAATTGCTCAAGCGACCCAAATAGCAGTTGATTACAGCATGCATTAATGGATGATGATTTCAAAATGGGTCATGAAATAGCTCACCGGGCTTTGATGATGTAGCACTCGCTTGATCACCTCATCAACTGCAGCTCCTCTCCTTTTGCTTCTCAATCCTCATGCCTGCTCCAGCTTCTCTCTTCCATATGTGTGCCCCATTGCTTCTCCTCTTCACCGTGCTCCGAGTCCACCAGGGTCCCAAGGAATGCCACCTTGAACCTGGTCAGCATGAAGTGAACGGTGCAGAAGCAAAAACCTGAAAAGGCACTCAACAAAAGAGACAATGCGAGTGGTAGGGATAATACCCTCCAAGTCATCAATCGAGTGTCCAATTACATAAGCATAGCTATAAAGCACATGTTTAGGGTGATAGAAATCAGCAAGGTCAACACTAACATGAGGATGACATTTATCATTAAGCTCAAGACTAGTATGAGAATGATATGTTTCATTAAGCATAGGTCTAGCACGATGAAGTAACTATGATCATCCCTAATGTGAGTAATGCCACTAACAAGGTATATATGATCATATCCAAGCAAATACTTTTTCAAATCTACTTTAACAGATGGCATCATGCAATGCAAGGTAGTAGCAAACAATTCATATGTACTCATGTCAGCAAGAGGATTAGATAAACCTGCTACATCACGCTCTTGTATGACAATAGGCAAATGAAATTCTGGTTCTTCAAGTTCATCTACAACAGCTTCTTTTGCTTCTTCAAGAGTAGTAGATGATGAGTCTTCAACTTTATTACTTGGTTGTTCGAGCTCTGGATCATCTTGTGCCTTGGCTTCGAGTACATCTTCAATCTGAGGTCTCTCTTCCTCTGGATCTTCTATGGTGCTACTACAAGTAAGACTTAATTGAGTCTGAAGTGTCCCCATCTGTGAATATTCACTAACATGATCTGGTAAGGGTGCTGAGATCACTACCTCGCTGTCTTTCTGAGCAACATTCTCCTCATCACCATCATTGCTAAGTTTCAACAGTGACACCGATGACTTCCACCAGTCATGCAGCTCAGCAACACATGGGATCTTCTCAGGATATTGAAGTATCAGCTCTTATAAATTTGACTCAACCTCTTGTATATCTCTCCTTAGAGTGTCTCCGACTTGCTTAATTGTATGTGCATGAGTTGGAATCTCATCTTCACTATTCTTCTCTGAGATACTCTCTTTAACTGTGATAGAGGTAACCACTGGTGGAGCTAATGATTTCTTCTTGACAAATAGTCCAGATACAGTTGTAACACAAGTGTGGGCAATTGGTGACACGACTAAATTCCACCAGTGAGATAGCTGACTAACACAAGTGAATTTATCCATATCTTGCGGTCTCAACTTAGCATCAATCAGAGTAGGTTCCTCATAAACCTCTTCTTGCAACTTTGACTCATTCTGAACAGTTTCATTGCCATGAGGTATTGGATCTGCTACTGTGGTATCCATCTGATCTATAGTGGTTGCATCATCTTGGAAAATGTCATAATCATCATCAAGGATAATTGAAGTAAGATCAATGTTTCTATATGGAGGCTCTAATTCAGTTCTGAAATGTTGTTGTCCCTGGAATGAAACATGCTGGTTTTGAATATTAGGCACCATGGATGATTTCTGTTCACTTATGGAACACACAGCTTCTGATTGCACACAGCTTGCAACCTTTGGATTTGAACTAGGCCTTTCATAACCCCATTGCATTTGGTGGAAGGCAATGCTCTCAATGAGAATAATTGCACCCTCAACGGTCTTGTTCATGATTGTTCCACCAGCTGACATATCAATAAGATCTCTTGAAGCATGTGTCAGCCCTCTATAGAATATCTGAAGCACTAACCAATCCTTTTTCCCATGATTAGGACATTTTCTAAGCAAATACTTATATCTCTCCCAAGCCGCATACAAGCTCTCACTTCCATCTTGCACAAAACTGAGGATCTGGTCACGAATTGCAGCTTGCTTGTAAAGTGGAAAATATCTATGCAGGAAAGCTTGCGAAATATCACCCCAAGTGTATGATCTTGATGGCAAAGAATAGTACCAGTCCTTAGTAGCATCTCTGAGAGAGAATGTGAACAACATACACTTGATAGCATCTTGGGAAATGCCATGGTACTGGACTGTATTGGCATACTCCAGAACATTACTAATGTGCTCATGAGGGTCTTCATTGGGTAATCCTCTAAACTGATTCTGCAAGACAAGCAATAAGTCCAGGCCTCAACTCAAAATTTTCGGCCTCAATAGATGGCCAAATTGGCCCTGTCATCGTGTCCAAACTACTTGGCAACCAAAGATCACATACTAAAGCCATATGTTCAAGTGCAACAGTCAATGAGCCTACAAATAGTAAGATATCCTACACACGCTCACAAACATCAAAGACTGGTGAGAGGGTTAGTACCCTAATAAGCCGAAGCAACAAAAAGTAAAAAGGTAAAAGAAACAAAGAAATAAATTTGACTGGAAATTTAAACAAAAACTATACTAAGCCTAGTCTATAGCTTCACACAATCGCTCGATGCTAGTCCCCGGCAACAGCGCCAAAATAATCAATTGTAATATAGCGGGGGTTTTACGCCCCAAACTACGAGTGTCGTATTCTCCACAGGGACTAGGCGACGACGACTATGCTCGGCTAAAGCTAGGTGACAGAATACAGATGATGATTGCAAGGAAATATAAACCTAAAATAACCAAGAACGATGACAAATAAAATGACAAACGGCACGGGAACAATGACAAATGTTAACACAAGGACTACAATACACACATAACAACACATATGGGCACAGGGTACTACACCACAGTTCAGGTTACTCGAGTGACAACATGTATACGACCAGGGGGTTACAAGAAGTGCTCACAGATCAACAAAATGATTCGAACTGAACAAGCACAAGTCAAGAAATGAACACAAAGGAGATCACTCTCATACACTAGAAGAATATTAATTAACAGAAAATGACAAGTACAAACTAAACATATATCAGATTGCAAGTGCTCTTAGAATCTGAACATTACAAAGTTTTACACATCTCAGCTTACAGAAAATTCAGAGAGAGAGAGAGAGAGAGCGCAACAAGGGTTCATGTTCAAGAAGAAACAAAGGCAGCAGGGGGGTTGAGAAGGAGCAGCAGCAGGGGCGTGAGGAGAGAACTTTAGTAATGCAGGGGAAGAAGCAGAGCAAGCGAAGGAACGAGGAGCAGCAAAGGAGGCGTTGGAAAGAAGAGCAGTAGCAAGGGGAGAAGGCAGCAGCACAGGGGCGCAAGCAAGAGCAGCAGCAGAGGCAAGGGAAGAAGGACGGCAGCAGGGAAAATCTCGCGCCGAGGTGTTCAGTGGTGCGGTGGTGATGATGGCGTGGTGAAGCGGGGAGTGGTGGTGATGGATGGTGGCGGTGTGGAGCGTGTGGAGGTGCTGACTGGCGCTGGGTGTTGATGCTGGTGATGGATGGCGCTGGTGGGTGGATGGGCTGCGGAGGTGCACCACCACGCCGGCCTGGCCGTGGCGGCGGTCGGAGGTGGAGAAGGAGTGGTGAGGGGGAGAGAGATGAAGATGTTAGGCCCGATGGGGAATGGAGGCAATCTAGGGATTTTGATCCCTTCCCTGATCTGCAAACTTTACACATTAGCCCTCCTCCTTCTCTTCTTTCTTCACAAGAAGGTCCCTTCTCTCTTTCTTTTGCCCCTCGGTTACTTCATTCCTTCACGCTCGGGTCCCATGACTCCATCACTTGTTCATTTGTAGTAGAGGAATTTTGTGCCTTGTCGCACTTTTCTGCAAAATAAACAAGTGACTAGTCAACAATCCCTTTATGTGATTTTCATTAAATTATTCTATATTACATAGCAAGAATTGGCGGCTAGAACTCAAGAAATGGTAAATTTGTATGCCAAAATTATATATATGAAATGCACTTATCACACCCCCACTGCAAACAAGCACACTTTGTCTCCTTGTGCACCACTCTCCTCTTTCTATCTCTCCCACATGCGGACCCGCCCCAGCTCCTTCCCTGCATACATATATGTCGTGACTCTTTGCATAGCTCCCTAATGTATAATCGTTCTCGATTTCGCACATTGTTCTCAACACCATCTATTCTAGATCTCTCATGAAGTCCCTATCACACACACGATGACTCTCTTCCCTTGCGTCTCCGTTCATAGGCCAATTTTGGACAACATCAACATTGTCTCCCTATCTATACGCCATTTATGGACACAAACGACCACTCTCGCCCCTCTCTTCCTCTCTCTCTCTCTCTCCATCGCTAGCTCTCTCTTTCTCTTGCTCTCACACCCCTCTCCCACACACACACTAGATGTCTCTTCCAAATAGTCTGCTCCCCCAGCCCGCACCCGTCCTATCCCGCTACTACACATGTCACACCATTCCCCCTTCCCTTATACTAGGTTTACATCATCAGTGGTTTCTCTACTCCACATACACTCTCTCCCTATCACACACAAACGCGTGCACAAACACACACAAACACGCACAAACACCCATTTATCTAGATCCTCATCTCTCCCCATGTCTGCATGTGTATCTCACACACTCACTCTCTAATTATGTATATGTGTCTCCACGTGACACAACACAAAGCCCCATGTACATGTCTCTCTCTATCCTCCAGACACATAGACACAAACAATATGTTATCATTGCCTCAGTCTCTAACATATCACACACGCACTCTCTCTCTCTCTCTCTCTCTCTCTCTCTCTCGCAAACACGCTCATCAAGGGTTTCCCCGTAAATAACTTACCGTCTATTCATCAACAGTCGTTGCATGACGACAAACGCGATACGTGAAAAAGAACAAATCTACACGTGCTTAGACCACCTAGTATGACTACTAGGACTAGAGCAAGCCAAAAAGCGCGCCGCCATCACCCCCTCCTTGTCGGCGACGGCAAAATCTTTGTTTTACACAGTCGAGAAGTCATTGTGCTAAGGCCCCACATGCCGAGGCGTTGAATAGAATGTAGATGCTAGTTTATGGAAGCAAGTATACGTTTGTATCTCCATGCTTATATTTCTTCTCTTATAAAAAACCGAGTTGGTGATGATGGTACGTGTGCCATCTTGCAATATAGACCGTCCGATCTATATCTGACGGATGGAAATTAAACTAAAAGATACCCGCACCCCTCTCCACATTTGCAGACAAGGCCTTTCCTCGTTCATTCTTATCTCCAACAAACCTCATTGTTGAGCAATTAAGAAAGGAAGCCTCTGGAACAAACTGGCCTGGTGGCTGCTACCGACGTCGTCAATCCCGATGCATCCGCTCAGTCCGACCACCAACCACCACCACACCCCACTCCTCTTCACCTTATCTCATATTTCTCGAGATATCATTAGTTTTTACACATGGGATTACTCCTGCAAGGGTCAATCACAACAAGTGTTTTATAAAAAAATGCATCTTGATGTTCCATGCAATGCACAGATCTTGCTAGTACTCCTACACAAGACTAAGTTGGTGATGCCGGTGTGTCTGCCATCCGTCGTTTCTGACCATTAGATCTACATCTAACGATTGTGAGGTAAGTTGTTGCCTTTTCTCCCCAACATCCCACTTGTCTACCAATTTGCAGAAAAACCCATAATTAGTATCTTAAAACCAACCACATCCCTCCCTGACCTCACCAAAACAGCCCAAGGAATATATTCTAATTGAAACATAATATATCTCTAGTGACATATGTATATCAAAATTAGAGTGTTTTGTACCAAGTTTGTGAATAAGTATTATTCTTATTATGATTCGTTGCAACGGACATGAACATTGCTAGTATTTCCAACCATGCATTTTTTCCTAGTATTCCATAGTTTCGAGTTTTCCATCAAGATATTAGTCACTCATGGTTGATATTTACTTTCAATCATGTACACATATGCACTATGTAACTAGCCTTGCTTTTTGTCTTCCAAAGCTTAACTTTCACTCCTACTTACAATATGTAGAGTATTTAACAAAAAACTACCACTTTCAACCAGCCCTAGGAAGAATATATTATACAAAAAATAGCAAAAACATACCCAAAATTTCTTAATCCACGCCAAAAACTACTACCTAGTACTCCTACCGATTAGGTTCATTTAAACCCATTTATGACAGGGTTGGCCCACACGTCCGTGCTGACGAGGCAGCTTAAACCAACACATTTTGCTTGACCGTTAACACGAGGGACCCACATCTAACCTTCTATCCTGTTATTCCCCCTCAAATCATTATTTTTCATGAACATTACTTCAAACAGTACTGATGCATGTTCGTCGGTGGCGCTAGTGATGAGCGAGTTGGCCGCTGCTCCACCGGACGGGCCGGACGCCGCTCTGGCCTCCGCACGGGTTGGCAGGCTGGCCCGAGCATGACTCACGAGCGAGCAAGCCGTTGCGCTGGCCTTCGCTCTAGCCAGATGGCTGGCCTGAGCGTAGCATGCGTGAGCAAGCCGCCGCGCTGCCGTGCCAATCTAGCTAGCAAACCTTGCAGACAAGCAGCTGGACGGAGCTATCTTGGCTAGCTAGTGGCCGCGAGCGCCGGACGGAGCTGGCATCCGGGCTGCCGCAACATGGGCTCCGCACCGCCGGTGGTTTTGACCACGCCTTCTGCTGGTGGCGGTAGCTGCGTCCCATGGCCGAGGAAGACTAGGTGGACGGGCCGGAGGTAGGAGGTCACTCAAGGATTTTTGTTGGTAAGAGCATGTACAATGGTTGATAAGGTAGTCTTATCTTAAGTCTGCCACGTATGCAAGTGGTAGTAGTTTCATGGCATTTAAGTGGTTTCTTGCATTATTAGGGGTTTCTTGTAAGGAACAATGTACGTACTACTAGCGACAAAAGGCGATTCTAGGTTGCATTGTACTCCAACGAGTACTACTAGTAGTCGCGGGAGTGTATACCTCGTTTTGTGAGTTCGATCCCAGCCGAATGCATGGCGGCCTTTTTTTTAAAATAGTACTACTACACTTTGATGCGAGCCAATATTTTACACGGGTAGTTTGAGTTTTGAAGTCGAACGGACGTGCGGCCCCACAATCTGGGTGCACTGGACAGCCTAGCCACGTGAACGGGTTTTCCTTCCCAGCATCCCGTGGCTCGCGTGCTCGCCCTAGCCGCACCTCGCTTGTAGCTTCCTCATCAGCTACTAGCATATTTAAACTAGTGCCTCCCAATTAAGCCCGAGGAGCCGGAAAAGCCTGGCGGGGCATTGGGAACTGTGCAATATGGCTCTGTACGTAACGTGCTCTGCTACTACTCTGTAGCTTGTGGTGCTGCACGCATGGACTTCACTCCATTATCGGCTCTACTATAAAAGAAATTCCTCTTGACGTGTTTTTCTTAAACGGAGGCAAAAGCTTTTCTTCATCTCATTCATAAAGAAGGAATTACTAACAAAGTTCGACGATATCCATTACACCTCCACAAATGGAAGCAAAAAGCCTAGTCTCACTGTATCAAATAACTCAAATGTTCTGCCCCCGCAGTAACCGTCGCTGAAAAATAGGCTGCTAGTGTGTGCGTGAGAGGAGCAGCTTAGTAGGTCAGCTACTCCTACGTGAGAGGAGCGGCTGAATATAGCACCGAGAGTACCCACCAGGCCACTACGCAGGTGTACTTCCCCTGCATTGATAGTACAATGATGGTTCTAGAGAACAGTAGTACCCTCCACTTCCAACTATAGCTCCTTGGCCCTGAGATTCAAGAGTTCAAAACTGGTGCACTATACTAGACTAGACTAGAAGTACAGTACATCACACTACTAGTTGAGAAAAGTAGTACTGGTACTGCTACAGTACGAGTACGTACTCCTCCGTCACATAATGTAAGACGTTTTTTGACACTAGTTGGCATCTACAAAAAATGGCAAAAACATACCCAAAATTTCTTAATCCACACCAAAAACTACTACCTAGTGCCAAAAATTTCTTACTAGTGCTATTATTTCAGTATAATGCAATCCCATAACGTTCCATAATGCTAGTACTAGTAGTAAATAATAGCCTCACCCCTTCACTGAGGAACGATGTACAGTTGGAAGGGACGAGGCCCTGCGGTTACTACGCTCTTATCTCCTCCTCGCCAGTTCCCCTCCCCCCGAAGAGAAGGCAGTTCGTCGCTGCTCCCATGGATTCGGCAGGCGGTTCTCCTCCTCGTCGGGGCTGGGAGACCTTGGACGACGATCCTCTGGGAGAAATCGCACGCCACTCCGACGTCCTCACCGCTGCAAGACTCGGTGCTTCCTGCACCAACTTTTTCAAGACGCTGCTTAAACAGGCTTGGGAAAAGACCATGCTTGTTGGTCTTCCATGCGTCTTCGAGGAGAAGGTTCTTCTATGGGACAATCCTTCGAACAGTCCACCGCTCCCTGGCCATGGTTGCACGTTGACTCCGCTAGAGTTGCCGACGTTGAGAGGTAGTCGGATTTTGTCCGATGAGCAGGTCAGTAATGGAGTTTGATCATGTAGTACTTAGTTATTCCATTTCCATCCCGTAATTTCTCCGCTTCCCACCGTCTTATATATAGGTCTGGGTCGGTGCCAACAAAGATTGGCTTGCATACCTCTGGCCGGATACCACCATCATTTTGCACAACATCCACAGTAGTGCGGCCGTTCCGGTAGACCCCTTCTCGACCATTGGGATCGACCTTCCGGACTGGCTGGGCTTGAATAAGTATGATGATGCCTACATGAGATTGAAGAAGATAGCAATTGCGGACCCGCGGACAAAGCACGCAGCTACGGCGATTACTATCTCGTCGCGGTGTTCGACATAAGGATTGCCATCAATGCAAGACGCTGTAATGGCAGAGGCTGGCGCGGGTTGGCGGCGGCAGATTTGTACCCCTACACGTTCGAAGACACTGTGCGCCATCTAGGCCTCATCTTCACGGTGAGAAGCCAGGGGACTTTTTTCATCTGGTTGCCATCCTACGGTACGGGATATTACAAACGGAATGCACAAACCATCATTTGCATCCCTAACGATACTCCATTATTTTGTAGGGAGCAGTCATCCCCCGATCAAAATAAGATCGCCAATCCTGGATGTGCATTTGCATCCGCGATTCGGTCTAACCTGGAACCTTGTAGCTGACTTTGGCATATTGGGATCAACTATCTTAGCAGTCGTTACCCATGGTACCACTAATGTGCAACATGGTCACACAATCTACCACGATCGGACCGTCACCATCTACCTAGGTATTCCATTTTTTAACCCTCTCCCCTTCTCTTTCATTGTTGTACTAGTAGTATACTTAGTAGTACTAGTAGGAGTAATTTTTACCTTGGAGGACGCGTATAGCTAGCTAGGCCCTTGATGACTTGAACCCACTAGCTGCCACCATTTTTTTTCCATGTCTTACTATCTCACCCATGTAGCCAAGAGTGGCTATATATAATAAGCCGGTTATTTTACTTCCTCTATACCGGAGTAGTACTATTTGCTGCACAGTATTACTGACCGCCATATTTGAGCACAACATTATTATGCATGGACCTTGACTATGTACGTCACCATGTGTCCAGATCTGGGATGCCGCGTGTACCAGATGAACGGCGCCAAGTTCGACCCCCGTGATGCTACGTGGGTGTCGAGGAACACTCTTGGAGAGTACTCGCTTTTCATCGGGGACAACTACCCCATTGTGAAGCGGATGCCACCTTTCGTGCACGACACGGAAGGCCTGCCGTTCATGAAGCATGGTTGTGTCTTCATTGTGCACCGCCGGATGAACGACATGCTAGGACGCGCTATCCCTGATTTATGCCGCTTCAGCTTGGATGAGTCTCCATCGTGTGGAACCAGACTAGAAAGCTGCGACAATGATTCCCGTTGCCCACCGCTATGGATCGTGCCATCCATGAAGAACACCTGGGACTGGAACCTGGAGGAGGACATGCATGTAGCCCATCTATAACGTGTAAGTGGAGTACGGTAATTGTGAATGGTAGCGCTATGAATATATGTAGACTAGTCGGGCACAAATTTATCACATGAATTAGAGATGAACTTGTGTGGCATACTGGCATTTGTCCTTTAGAATTTATTACTAGTAAATGTGTTATGTGTACGTGCAACTTGTGTGGTTGTTGCACGGGCTCCAACACGCTCTTTGACAAAAAAAGGTGGCACAGCTTTGGATATACATGACGTGGCGGCATCATACAGTAGCATCATTCGCTATAGTTGTAGTACACTCCTACTAGGATGACAACTCCTATAAAACCTTGCGCTTGGCTCTTTGCCTCTTCGAGAGGTTCAACGGTTCATACTCATGTGAACCTTGCACTTGGCTCTTCGCCTCTTTGGAAGGTCCAACAATGATGATACTACAGTACAATATGCTTCTGGCAATCTGACACCGATTGAACTGCTGCATGTCCACCACGAGGGCGAGGGC
Source organism: Triticum aestivum (assembly GCF_018294505.1). Lineage (NCBI taxonomy): Eukaryota > Viridiplantae > Streptophyta > Magnoliopsida > Poales > Poaceae > Triticum > Triticum aestivum. The sequence continues at coordinate 448,283,457 of NC_057810.1, read as the reverse complement.
GAGGGCGAGGGAGAGGGCCCTGTAGTCAAAACCCTCTCCTCGCCCTGCGAACCACCACACGCGTGGGCGAGGGAGAGGCGTAGTAAGCAAGCTTCTCCTCGTTCGGCGAGTTGACAGTACACATCAAAGCAGTACTAGTACTAGTAGTAGTCCATACTGCGTCCTTTCCGATTAATATGGCTTAATTTGAAATGAGAAAAATACACTGGCGGTCAACGTATGTAACAATACGCTCTTTACAGTCACTATATATAGTTTTGCGGCGATTATACGATCACTAGCTCATCGTAGAGCACCGTATTGCACCCTACTAACCGGCCACATAGTCGACGTGGCACTTTATTGACTGGTTAAATTGTCACCTGGTTTCTGGGTCCCACCTGTCAGTTGGCAGAGCAAAGAAATCAGTTAAACAAAACTTTTTGGAGGCGCGACACGAGTCCAACCCTTGCGCACGAACCGCCCTGGCTGTGTATGTGAGTGCATGCACTTGTCCTCCCTCGGTCTTCCAACAAAGAGTGTACATCATCTACAAAACAAAGAGTGTAGTACATAATGTACATCTACACTTCCAATGCATTTAGCCTTTAATCTAAATCGATATTGATTGACTAATGCACGAACTTGTGCTGTAGGTATAGGCTACATGTCTATCCTTAATTACAGCATGCAACGACCTTCATTTAATCTTCTTATCTCAATGGTCGCATGCACACATAAGTCTGCTACTTTTGGGCGTTAATTATGCCCTGGTCAATGTGTAAATCTCTAAATGTACAGTCTTTCACGGATGTAAGGAGTAGGTTGAGCACTTGAGCATGAGCGTGTGTGTTGCGTCGTGTGCTGTGTGCCGCATGGGTGCGTGAGTGTTGCATGCGTCCATGTGTACGTGTGTGTTGGAGAACGTAGCAGAAATTCTAAATTTTCTATGCATCACCAAGATCAATCTATGGAGATTCTAGCAACAAGAGAGAGGGGAGTGTACTTCATACCCTTGAAGATCGCGATACGGAAGCGTTGCAAGAACGCGGATGAAGGAGTCGTACTCGTAGCGATTCACATCGCGAATGATTCCGATCTAAGTGTCGAACAACGGCGCCTCCGCGTTCAATACACGTACAGCCCGGGGACGTCTCCTCCTTCTTGATCCAACAAGGGGAGAGGAGAAGTTGAGGGAGAGCTCCGGCAGCACGACGGCGTGGTGGTGGAGCTTGCAGTTCTCCGGCAGGGCTTCGCCAAGCACTACTACGGAGGAGGAGGTGTTGGGGAGGGAGAGGGCTGCGCCAGGGGAAGGGGTGAAGCTCCCATGCGCCTCCCCACTATATATAGGGGTGGAGGGGGCTGGTTTCTTTCCCTTCAAGTCCATTGAGGCGTTGGCAAAGGTGGGAGGAAAGAAATCTCATCATTTCCTTCCCCACCGATTGTTATCCCCCCTTTTTAGGGATCTTCATCTTATCCCTTCGGGATATGATCTTATTCCTTCTAAGGGGGGATCTTGGTGCGCCTTGACCAGGGGTGTGAGGCCTTGACCCCACTACCCACGTTCATGTGGGCCCCCCCATGCAGGTGGGCCCCACTCCGGAACCTTCTAGAACCTTCCTGGTACAATACCGAAAAATCCTAAACATTTTCCGGTGGCCAAAATAGGACATCCCATATATAAATCTTTACCTCCGGACCATTCCGGAACTCCCCGTCACATCCGGGATCTCATCCGGGACTCTGAACAACATTCGGTAACTGCACACTAATTCCCATAACAACTCTAGCGTCACCGAACCTTAAGTGTGTAGACCCTACGGGTTCGGCAATCATGCAGACATCACCGAGACAAATCTCTGGCCAATAACCAACAGCGGGATCTGGATACCCATGTTGTCTCACACATGTTCCACGATGATCTCATCGGATGAACCACGATTTCGGGCATTCAATCAATCTCGTATACAATTCCCTTTGTCAATCGGTGCGTTACTTGCCCGAGATTCGATCGTCGGTATCCCAATACCTCGTTCAATCTCATTACCGGCAAGTCACTTTACTCGTTCCGTAATGCATGATCCCTTGACTAACTACTTAGTCACATTGAGCTCATTATGATGATGTATTACCGAGTGGGCCCAGAGATACCTCTCCGTCACACGGAGTGACAAATCCCAGTCCCGATTCGTGCCAACCCAACAGACACTTTCGGAGATACCCATAGTGCACCTTTATAGCCACCCAGTTACGTTGTGACATTTGGCACACCCAAAGCATTCCTATGTTATCCGGGAGTTGCACAATCTCATGGTCTAAGGAAATGATACTTGACATTAGAAAAGCTTTAGCAGACGAGCTACACGATCTTGTGCTATGCTTAGGATTCGGTCTTGTCCATCACATCATTCTCCTAATGATGTGATCCCGTTATCAACGACATCCAATGTCCATGGTCAGGAAACCATAATCATCTCTTGATCAACGAGCTAGTCAACTAGAGGCTTACTAGGGACATATTGTGCTCTACGTATTCACACATGTATTATGGTCTCCGGTTAGTACAATTATAGCATGAACAATAGACAATTATCATGAAAAGAAAATATAATAATAACCATTTTATTATTGCCTCTAGGGCATATTTCCAACAGTCTCCCACTTGCACTAGAGTCAATAATCTAGTTCACATCACAATGTGATTGTATTGAATCCAACACCCATGGTGTTTGATCATATCTCGCTTGTGAGAGAGGTTATTAGTCAACGGGTCTGAACATTTCAGATCCGTGTGTGCTTTACAAATATCTATGTCATCTTGTAGATGCAGCTACCAGGCGCTACTTGGAGCTATTCCAAATAACTACTCTACCATACGAATCCGGTTTACTACTCAGAGTCATCCGGATTAGTGTCAAAGTTTGCATCGACGTAACCCTTTACCACGAACTCTTTTACCACCTCCATAATCGACAAAATTCCTTAGTCCCCTAGTTACTAAGGTTAAGTTTGACCGCTGTCATGTGATCCATTCCTGGATCACTCTTGTACCCCTTGACTGACTCATGGCAAGGCACACTTCAGGTGTAGTACATAGCATAGCATACTGTAGAGCCTACGTCCAAAGCATAGAGGACGACCTTCGTCCTTTCTCTCTCTTCTGCCGTGGTCAGGTGAAAGTGCTAGTTATCGACTAGAGGAGGGGGTGAATAGGCGATTTTTATCAAAGTCTTCAAAACTTGGAAGTTTCGAAGACAAACAATAGAAATGACCTAATTGATATGCAGCGGAAGATAAACTACAACAAGCAAGCCATAGTCAAGTATGCAATAATGTGAACGTACAAAGACTAATAGCAGCTAGGTAGTAAGGATCAGGATGGAAGGTAGTATGAAGCCAATCAACGATAGTAGTCAAGCAATGAAGTCAAACAGATAAGACAAATAAGCAATGACTTCACGAAGACAAACTCAAAGTAAAGGAGGGAAGGGATAGAACCAGTCACTTGTTGAAGACACATGATTTGTTGGACCAGTTCCAATTGCTGTGACAACTGTACGTCTAGTTAGGGAGGCTGAGATTCAACTCAGAAGACCGCGTCTTCACCTTATTCCCCTTGAGCTAAGGACACACAGTCCTTGCCCAATCACTCTGGTAAGTCTTCAAGGTAGACTTCCGAACCTTCACAGACTTCGTTCACTGGCGACCCACAATGACTCTTGGATGCTCAGAACGCGACGCCTAACTGGCTCAAGGATACACAGTCCTCAAGTATAATAAGTCTTCAGGTCACACAAACAGAAAGACTTCAGTGATGCCTAACACTCTTTGGCTCTGGGTGTTTGGGCTTTGTCCTCGCAAGGATTTCTCTCTCAAAGGCTTCGAGGTGGGTTGCTCTCAAAACGAGAAAAGCAATAAACTAACTTTGAGCAGCCACCAATTTATGGTGTAGGGGGTGGGCTATTTATAGCCACAAGGCAACCTGACCTGATATGTTCGAAATGACCCTCGGTCACTAAGGAACTGACACATGTTCCAACGGTCAGATTTCAAACACACATGGCAACTTTACTTGGGCTACAAGCAAAGCTGACTCATCCAGCTCTGGATAAGATTTGCTCTCATTGTCTTCGCTCGAAGACATAGGATTTGGGTTGATCATCACTTCAGTCACTCTGACTTTGTTCACTTGGACCCCACTTAACAATACGGTGGTTCCTATGACTCAACAAAGAAGAAAAGGAAACAACGAAACAACACAGTCTTCGCGCTCCATGGTCTTCGCTCAATGTCTTCTCATGTCATAGTCTTCAATGTGAATATCTTCACATACCACCATTGTCTTCAATGTCTTCGTACATTTTTAGGGGTCATCTCCGGTAGGTAAACCGAATCAATGAGGGACAAAACCTACGTTATCCTGCAATTCTCACAAACGCATTAGTCCCTCAACCAACTTTGTCGTCAATACTCCAAAACCAACTAGGGGTGGCACTAGATGCACTTACAATCTCCCCCTTTTTGGTGATTGATGAAAAACTGGTTGAAGTTTTCAACGGGAATAAAGTATGTGAAATTGTAAAGGTTAGGGTATTGTCTTCATAAGCGGCAAGGGCTCCCCCTGAAGATGTGCATATAAGTAATTTGCTTTTGGAATGCAAATGCACATGGTAGGTTGTACTTGTGGAGTTCCTCTTCAACTTATGAAGATAATTCATCATGCATGAATTGATATAACTTGAAGAATGACATGCATAATGGAAAATGGACGTCTGCAGAATGATCTAAGTGTGGAAGTTATCATCGCACATGAAAGAGCAAATAAGTAGCAGACGACCATCGAGTTTAAGTGTTACAACTCAACGAACGAAATGTATCAAAAGCAAGAGTTGTAACCACTAGGCAAAATATAAAGCAACCGCCCATATGAACCCGCTTGAAGACTATCAAACTCATACGCTTCTCCCCCTTTTGTTAGTAATGACCAAAAAGGTGTGAAGACATAGAGCATCTACTCGTCCTCATGAGGAGTAGTTGAAGCAGCAGGGTTGTCGTTGTCGTTTGGCGGTGCAGACAAACTTGGTGCAGTGTCGATGCGTGCAGAAGTAGGGGGTGGTGAAGTAGCATCGTCTTCATCATCGATCACGTTGGCATTCACAGTTGCCGCGGAGGAAGAATAGTCAGAGTCTTCAAGGGATGGAGTTCGTCGTAGGACAACATTCTGTGGAGGAGTGGAGTCAAACTTGAATCGTTCAGTGAAGCCATCGTCTTGAAGATCTGCTTCAGCAGTGAGCAGGGTCAAACTCTTCCATGTTCGCCGACAGGTTCCATGAGTGACAAATGCATTCTTGGTGGCAAGATTTCGAATGTGATTTACATCCACCAATAGACTTTGCATCTGACGCTTGAGCCAAAAATGATGCTTATCTTGTTTCTGATGGAGAGCCATAAGAAGTTCTCGGTCATTTAGGACCCGAGAGCGCTTCTTTGGCCTTTGAGCAATTGTTCTCTCAGTAGCTTCAGTTGGCGCACGATGAGGCAGACGAGTGTTTCCATCCATCGGATAGACATGCATGACAACTTGGACTCCTTCATAGGCTGAGTGAAGCTTTGATGTTCAGCATTTTGAAGACAAAGAGGCTTCTTCGCAGGCTCAGGGTATATGGCTTCAACTAACATATCATCCTCTGGTAGAAAGATCACATGATTGCGAGCAGAGGGCTGATAGTTGACAGCAGAGTGTTGCTTGATGAGGCGCATGACCCATGGAGCATAGAATTTCAGGCCAAAAAGGTCAGATCCAGATGCAGCCAGTTGCCTGAGGAAGAAATCTTGTGCATTGAAGTTGATGCCATTGAGGATGTAAAAGACCAATGTCTTCATGGCTCCTTCAAGTTTTGCAGCTGATGAATGTCCTTTGATAGGCCATAGAGTCCACCTGATGATGTGATATATGGTGCGCGGCAGATACTCAAGGTCATCAACAAAGAACTCCTTTGGATATTCAGCGTCATGTGGCAATGGCTTCATCATGCTCAGCATCTGGCTCATGTTGGGTTCAGGCTTATGGAAGATGCTTTCCAGTGCATTGCGGTGGTTTTGACAACCAGGTTCGTATAGCTCTCCGGGAGTGGATAGGCCTGTGAGCTCAATGATGTCAAGAGCTTTGGCTTCATGATGAACATTTCCGGTCATCCACTCGAGAATCCATGTTTTTGTATCCCTGTTGTAGCCGCGAATGTGGAGGGTAGCATAGAATCGAAGCAAAAGTTCTTCATTCCAATGTTCTTTGTCTGTCACAAAGCTGAGCAGACCAGCATCACGAAAGCAGTCAAGTGCTTCTTCTAAGCATGGCAGTCCAGCAATGGCTTCAGTGTCGAGGCGCATATGAGGGGAAATGCGCCCTTGATCATACAGAACGCAAGATTAATAGCTTCGCTGCTAATGACTCCAGAAACGATCAGATGATATTCTTGGCCTTGAGTAGGGGTTATTTGAGCTGACAAAGAAGGTGTTGTGGCTTTTGAAGCCATTTGCATTGAAGGACCCGACAGATGTGGTAGTACCTGGAAACCTTGGCAGTCTTGGCTTTGGTTTCTGGACCTGAGGCCTATGCTCAATGTGATAATCAAACTAAGGACCAGAGACATTAGGCGGAGGGACCAGAACGGGCCATCTTACTGTGATTAGCTCGCCATGGTTGTATGCTTGCTCAATTGTATAGGGCCTTGGTGGCGGAACAGGAGTAGTGGCAGCAACAGTGGCTTCAGGCTGCACAACAGAAGCTTCAGGAGCTGTTGCAGCATTGACTTCTGGCATGTTGCTTGGTGCAGGCTCCACATTAGCTTCAGCCATGACTACGTCATTGGCTTCATTTGTGTTGGTGGTGGCAGCCTCAACATTTTCAACCTCCACTTGTTGAGCTGGAGGGTCTGGTACGGGCACGTTCACTTCTGGAACAGCTTCTTCAGGAAAGGGGGGAGTAGAGACACGTTCTTCTTGATGTTCGTCATCGTCTGATGCAGCCGGATTGTCTTTGGCAGCTTGGGCTTCAGACACAGAGACATTCACAGTTGGAGTGGCTTCTGAAAACACTTGACATGCAACAGGTTGGTGGTGCACTTCTCCTTCTGGAATGCTCGGAAGAGGGACTTGAGGCCTTGGTCCTTTGCGAAGCCTTTGTAATACGGGCGACGCCTTTGGAGATGGAGTAGGCATGCCCTCATCCTCTTCAACTTGCACAGATGATGTGACTTGTTGTTGTTGGGGAGTACTAGGGGAGTCTTGTTGTTGCGGGCGATCAGCCGATGATGCATCCTGAGCAATTGGCGTCAGAGGACGACCAATGCTGATGATTTCTCTGTTCGTGAGAACAGGCGATGATACCATGTTGTGTTCAATCTGAGGAAGAACTTCATCATCTTCAACATTGTCATGGTGACCAATGTATTCAGCAGCGATGGGATCAGCTGCTGGAATGTCTTCAGCTTCATGAGCCTCTGTGGAAGCAGGCTCATGAACAATCATTCGTAGTTCTTGATTTGCAAATGCAGGGCGAACCACTGAGATAGGTTCAACAACCAGGGGCTCTGTGGGAGCAGCCCGATTCTTCTTGGTCTTGCGCTTCTTCTTGGAGGGAGCAGCATCAGAGGCTTCTGAGTGTTTCTATTTCTTGGCTTCAGCCTCTGCAGCCCTCGTCTTCTTCTGTTCTGAAGCGGTTGACAGGGCCTTTGGCTTCGAGTCAGTCATGCTACTTGGGAAGACTATGCGTGGTTCATCCTGCCTTGAAGGTGCAGGTTGGACAGTTGATAGCTTCTTCTTCTTTGCAGCCATCCTGGGGTCGATGCCAGGACGACCAAGAGCCTTACGCTTTTCAGCCTTATTGTAGGCAAGCACACACTTGTCAGCCAGATTCTTCATGCGCTCTCTAGAGCCTCGAGCTTCTTCACGCTTCTTGTGAAAGGCTTCTTTGAGCTCATGCAGCATGATCTTGAAATTTTTGACATCTTGCACGTTGAGCGGGGCCACATGCTTCTTGAACTGAGCCTTTTCATAGTCAAACTTGTGCTTCAGTTCGACGATGCGCTGAGCAATAGCTAGCTCAGAAGCAATAGCGCCATTGAAGGAGACGCTGAGGCCAATGGGAAGTTGCAAGTCATCAAAGCTGAGATTTGGTGTGTCAAACCACTCATCAATGAAGTTATGAATGATTGCCACATCAAAGAGAGGCAAGTTATTGAAGATCTATACTTCTTCCTTGCTCTTGATCAGTTGCTCAAGAGCATCATCTGCAGGATCGTCATCGCTGGACAGATCATTGTGCTCTTCACGCAAAATGGCAGCAGGAGTCAATGTCTGATCAGTACTCTTGATGATTTTCTTTTTCTTCTCCGTCTTCTTGGAGATGCGTGAAAGATCTTTAGACTGCACACTGTCTTCAGGAGGTGCAGTGGCCAGTGGCTTCACATGAGAAGCTTTTGGAGGTGCAGCTGATGATGAAGCCTTAGTTTTCTTGGGCTTCGGCGGCCTTGGAGGAGGAGCAGGGGCTTCATCAGTATCAGCATCATTATCATAATGATCCACTTTGGCACCTTGTACCAAGATGTATGAGATGAGTCCATCATGGTTCGTGAAGGGGCCGATCTCATTTTCTTCAGCTTCACGTGTGCCATCATCATGGGGAGCAGAGGGACCAGGATTGAAGTCTAATCCCCATGAATTCTTGTTTTCCTTTGCCGATGCCTTTGCATACTGGAAGTTGCGCTTGAAGAGATTATTGTCACGACACCAGAGCAATGAGGATGGATCGGCATTTTCAGGCTGTGGTCCACAGACCATACAAGGATAGAATTCTTGTGCAATAGCTTCAACTTTGTTCTTGGGGGGAAGGCCTCAATAGAGAATATCACCCCAAGGACTCTTGATAGCATTTTTCTCAGTGTACTCCTGGGTCACGAACTTGTACTTGAACCATTGTTCAGCCCAATAGCGTCGAATCCATTGGATTCGGGTCTTGCACTGATTATAATCCTCTTCAGGATCTGTCTTGTAGATTTCTGCGAGGTCATCAAGCAAATCTTTTGATGTTCCCCCTCAACGCTGTCTGTCACCCTTCCTTACTGATTTCTCTGCAGCCATGAACTTCAAACTGAATGGCTTCAATATGTTCAAAGGCTTCAAGGGCTTTCACTTGCTGGTCAAACAGGAACTAGCTTCAGGAGAGTTAATGTGTTGCTGTAAGAATTCTGCAAACGAATGCAGACTATGAGAACCAAGGGATTCTCCCACGGACATGTACCTGTGACAGCATTAGAGATGCGAGGGAAGGGGAAGAGGTCATATGCATTCTCAGAAGATTTTGAAGATAAATCAGTTTGAAGACATTGACCTCATGTTGCGAAGACATTCACTTATGTGTTGAGAGTTGGTTCCAGATTTGTACGAATCCGTGAATAAGTACAAGTGAGGAATCTAACTATATATGAAGCTTAAGTGAATATACTAGGCAGTATGAGATGCAGACAGAATAGATCTAACATTGTGTAGACAGAAACCAATTTTGGTAAATAGGATGAATCATTGCCGATCAAAAAGATGGTAAAAATAGAGTTATATTTACCACACGAAGAACTGCTAGATGGGATGAATAGGAGACCGAGCAGTTATATCCACCGTGCCCTAACTTGGAGACAGAGGACACCTACGGCGGCGGCGGAGAGGACGATGCCCACGGCCGGCGTGAGGACGACGTCGGAGAAGTCGCGACAGCTAAGCGCTTCGTCGCCGGCGTCGTCGAGAGCTAGCGGTGGAGCTAGGGTTTTGACGAGGTGGAGAGGTGGAAGAAGGTTTTCTTGACCGCAGGGGACACGTATTTATAAGTAGGTGTGCGGCATAGCGCAATTACGCAGGTGCCCCTTCCTGTTCACATCCGTGGGACACGTGGCAAGCATGCAACATGTTCAGAGTTGTCCCACGTTCCCACGCCCGCCAAGTTTGTCGGATGGTTGTTCCGGCTTCTCCAGATTTCAACAATAAAGATGAATCATTTAAAAGGACTTGATGTTTGTCTCTGTGTCTTCTGTTGACAAGGATGCAGAGAAGACATTTGACAGTTTCAATAGAATGCATATGATTTGGACAGATAGAGTTTGAGATAGAAAGCATAGAGAGATTAGGGTCCGATCACATTCACTTAGTTCAGAAGATTCACAAGTGAAGACATAGCTATAAGTGAATGCTGTAGAAGACAGAATACTCGTATATATATATATATATATATATATATATATATATATATATATATATATATATAAGAAAGCAATCAACTTAACATAGTGAAGTAAATCATGAAGATAAGTTGAAAGTTGAAGACAAACCAAATGCGAAGATATTCAACAATAATGCCATGAGTGAAACACTTCAAACCAAGAAATTTGGTGGTGGCGTTACCCACCGTATAAGAAGTATTAGACCCAGACACGACTCACAATTATCGTGGTGCTCCGAAGTCAAATTCCATGTTAATGTATTCACACTCAGAATGTAAGTCTTCATTGATTGAAGATATACTTTACTTCGTGTGTTGCACATCCAAGTCATCAACATGCATAAGTGTTAGGATGTGTGCCTGATCACAGGACATTTGAGGATTCCAAGATATTTAGCTCACACCGTAACTTGCAAAACCTTTTCTCATCAAGGGCTTTGTGAAGATATCTGCCAGTTGCATTTCAGTGTTGACGTGAATGATGTCAATATCTTTCTTCATGACATGATCTCTGAGAAAGTGATGACGAATTTCAATGTGCTTTGTCTTCGAGTGCTGGACTAGATTGTTGGCAATCTTGATGGTGCTTTCGTTGTCGCAGAAGAGAGGGACTTGTTTCAGATTGATGTCATAGTCCTTGAGAGTTTGCTTCATCCATAGAAGCTGAGCGCAGCAAGATCCAACAGCAATGTATTCAGATTCAGCAGTTGAGAGTGATACGCAGTTTTGCTTCTTTGAAGACCAACAGACAAGTGATCGACCCAAAAAGTGACATGTGCCTGATGTAGACTTGCGATCGACCTTGTCACCTGCATAATCAGCATCCGAGAATCCAACCAGATCAAATCTTGAGCCCTTTGGATACCATAATCCGAGTGTTGGGGTGTAAGCCAAATATCTAAGAATTCGCTTCACAGCTAAGTGATGCGATTCCTTTGGTGCCGCTTGGAATCGAGCACACATGCAAACACTAAGAATAATATCTGTCCTAGATGCACATAGGTAAAGTAAAGAACCAATCATGGAGCGGTATACCTTTTGATCGAACTCTTTACCATTGTCGTCGGGACCAATATGGTGTTTGGCTGGCATTGGCGTCGTGTACCCTTTGCAATCTTGCATTCCAAACTTCTTCAGACAATCTTTGAGATATTTTTCTTGAGATATGAAGACGCCATTCCCTTGCTGACAAATTTCAAGACCAAGGAAGAACTTCAGCTCACCCATCATGGACATCTGATATTGCTCTTGCATCATGTATCCAAACTCATCACTATACTTCTGGTTAGTGCAGCCGAAGATAATGTCATCCACATATATTTGGCACACAAACAGTTCACCGTATGTCTTCATGAAGAGTGTGGGATCGAGGGATCCAGGTTTGAAGCCTTTGCTCTTCATGAAGTCTTTGATCGTATCATACCAAGCGCGAGGAGCTTGTTTGAGGCCATACAGTGCTTTGTTTAGTTTGTACACCATATCAGGATGTTTTGGATCTTCAAAGCCAGGTGGTTGAGCAATGTACACTTCTTCTTCAATCTTGCCGTTGAGGAATGCACACTTGACATCCATTTGATATAGCAAGATGTTGTGGTGATTAGCATAGGCTAGCAGTATGCGAATAGCTTCAAGCCTTGCTACAGGAGAAAATGTTTCATCAAAGTCAATTCCTTCAACTTGAGTATATCCTTGAGCCACAAGACGTGCTTTGTTTCTAACGACTTGACCATGCTCATCTTGCTTGTTTCGATATATCCATTTAGTGCCAATAATGTTATGCTTGTGAGGGTCAGGGCACTTGACAAGTTCCCAAACATTATTCAGCTTGAACTGTTGAAGTTCTTCTTGCATGGCTTGAATCCATTCAGGTTCCATAAAGGCTTCAGCAACTTTCTTGGGTTCTAATATTGATACAAATGAAAAATGCTCACAAAAATTTGCTAACTGTGTTGCTCTTGAGCGAGTAAGTGGACCAGGTGCATTGATGCTATCAATTATCTTCTCAATTTGTACTTCATTTGCAACACGAGGATGAGTTGGATGAAGACCTTGCTCATGCTGATCATTGTCATCATTGGGAGGATTGTCTTCGGTCTGAACATTGTCTTTAGGTTGGTTTGGTGCAGAAATGATAAGTTCCTCTTCAGGCTGTGCTTCAGAAGGCATGATTTCACCAGTTCCCATCAGCTTGATAGATTCGCTGGGAGGAGCTTCATCTAATGTGCTTGGCAGGAGCTCTTGTTGTGAACCATTGGTTTCATCAAATCGCACGTCCACAGTTTCAACAATTTTGTAGTGAAAGAGGTTGAAGACTCTGTAAGAGTTCAAGTCCTTTCCATAACCGAGCATGAAGCCTTCGTGAGATTTAGGTGCAAATTTTGACTTGTGATGGGGATCCTTGATCCAGCACCTAGCACCAAAGACTCTGAAGTAGCTGACATTTTGCTTCTTGCCAGTGAGGAGCTCATAGGATGTTTTGCTCAGAAGCTTGTGGATGTAAACACGGTTGATGATGTGACATGTTGTATCAATAGCTTCAGGCCAGAACTTTCTTGGTGTCATGTACTTGTCGAGCATTGTTCGAGCCATCTCAATGAGGGTTCTGTTCTTGCGCTCTACAATGCCATTTTGCTGCGGTGTGTATGGAGCAGAAAACTCATGAGTGATTCCCATTGTATCTAGATAAAGATCAACCCCGGTATTATTGAATTCAGTGCCGTTATCACTTCTGATATGCTTGATCTTGACGCCATAATTGTTCATGGCTCGATTGGCAAATCGTTTGAAGACATCTTGTAGTTCAGTCTTGTAGAGAATTATGTGCACCCATGTATATCTTGAGTAGTCATCAACAATGATGAAGCCATAGAGACAAGCTGTTGTTGTGAGGGTAGAGTAGTGAGTAGGGCCAAATAAGTCCATGTGTAACAGCTCAAAGGGTTGAGATGTCATCATGATTGTCTTCGAGGGGTGCTTCGCCCTAGTCATATTTCCAGCTTCACAGGCACCACACAAGTGATCTTTCTTGAACTTGACACCTTCGATGCCTATGACATGCTTCTTCTTGACGAGTGTGTGTAAGTTCCTCATGCCAGCATGCCCTAGCCTCTGATGCCAGAGCTAGCATTCTGAAGCTTTTGCAAGAAGACATACGACAAGCTGTGGACCTGCTGAGAAATCTACCATGTATAGATCATCTTTCCTATACCCTTCAAAGACTAGAGACTTGTCAAATTCCATTAGTACAAGGCAACGATATTTTCCAAATAGCACAATCATGTTCAAGTCACAAAGCATTGAGACAGACATTAAGTTGAACCCAAGGGATTCAACAAGCATCACTTTATCCATGTGTTGATCCTCCGAGATTGCAACTCTACCTAGACCCAATACCTTGCTTTTACCAGTGTCAGCAAATGTGATTTGACTCTTGTCGGATGGACGTAAGGTTGAGTCCATGAGAAGACTTCGATCACTAGTCATATGATTGGTGCATCCGCTGTCGATAATCCATTCTGAAGCATGAGGTGTCATACCCTATAGTGCAGTTAGGAGGATAGGCTTCACAAGGTATGTTGTGAAGCATAAGCATTTGACGCACACTAGGATTATCACAGCTTAGATCAAGGTTAGAACACACAGTATGACAGGTAAGCGATTCGTATGTGGAATACATAGTAAGTCATTTTATCGAGCATCCCTTAATGTGTTTTAGGTCCCCAGCAATAGTATCGGATGCCTTTGATTGCTGGTTGGAGACCATATTCTGCAAAAGAGAGTTAATTCTTCTTCACCAAACACATCTTCAGGGGTGGCTTAGAAGCAATGAGTCTAAGTGCAGCATCTGAGAATTTCGGCTTTGAAGCCCTAGCAAATAGCCTTGCAGGAGATGAATGATACTCATGTGAATAAGCAGAAAAGTTCTTAGTCCTATGAACATGGCGGTTTGAGGACACACGTTCATATTCATAAGTTTGAGCACGATTTCCCTGCAAAACATTGGCGTTAGGGTGACTCAAGTGAGTCCTGTATTCGTATGAAGCCGTTGGACCATATGATGCCTTTGATCTGGGGTTTGTCTTCTTCCCTGGTGGTGTCATGATGACATTCACTGGAAGATTCTCAAGACAGCTTTTGGGAACCCAGATCTTCTTCATAGGTGGTCCATTCCTACAGTTAGTACCAATATACCTGGCAAACACTTCACCATTCTGATTTTTGAACAGTTTATAGTTTGCATCAAAGGATTCATCAATGATAATAGGATTAACACAGGTAAAGCCAGATAAAGTGGATGGATCCACTGAAGGTTCCTTTGTAGCAACCCATGTGGTTTTGGGATACTGCTCAGGCTTCCAGTAGGAACCATCAGCATTCATTTTCCTCTCGGACCCAACACCCTCTTTCCTAGGGTTTCGGTTCAGAATCTACTTTTTGAGGACATCGCAAAGTGTCTGATGTCCTTTCAGACTTTTATACATCCCTGTTTCAAGCAATGTCTTCAACCTAGCATTTTCATCAGCAATAGCAGTGGTATCCTCCGTAGAGGGGTTAGTTTCCACATTAGTAGTTGAAGACAATGTAACAGCAGCGGCATTGGAACATTCAGCAACAAAGGTAGCGTTATCACGCTCAATGCATTTTAAACATGGTGGTTCAAATCCATCTTGAGCGGAACTGATCTATTGAGCGCGAAATGACTCATTCTCTTTTTGAAGATCTTCATGAGTCGCTTTCAATTTCTCAAGCTCTTGCTTCCTTTGAAGAAAATCATAGGAGAGCCTTACATATGTGGTTGAGAGCGTCTCATGAAGACTTTCAAGTTCTTGGTACTTAGCATGAAGATTTTTTTGTCTTCTACTAAGGACTGTGAACGTGTCATTTCCGCATCCAACAGGTCATCGCTTTTGTCTAACAGTTTTTGAGTATGTTCCATAGCCCTTTGTTGTTCAGTAGCAATTTTAGCAAGTGTTCTGTAGCTGGGTTTGGATTCACAATCAGAGTCATCTTCACTTGATGTTTGCAAGTAAGCATCACGTGATTTTACCTTGGCACCACGTGCCATGAAGCAGTAGGTGGGAGCAGGATCGTCCATGTCATCAGCTTTAGCGTTGGTGTGGAAGTCATTGTCTTCAGTGTTGAAGATGGACTTGGCAACATAGGCTGTGGCTAGAGCCAGACTTGCAACGCCAGGGTCGGACTCTTCTTCAGACTCCACCTCCACCTCCTCAGAAGCAGACCCCTCCTCTGAATCCATTTCCTTGCCAACAAAAGCACGAGCCTTGCCAGATGAGCTCTTCTTTTGTGATGAAGACCTTGATGAGGACTTAGAAGAAGACTTTGAAGATTTCTTCTTCTTCTTGTCATTAGAATCATATTCCTTGCTCTTCTTCTTCTTCTTCTTCTTCTCATTGTCCCACTGAGGACACTCAGAGATATAGTGTCCAGGTTTCTTGCACTTGTGACATGTTCTCTTCTTGTTGTCATGAGTGGAAGCTTCATCATTTCTTGAGCTAGATTGTGAAGACTTTCTGAAGCCCTTCTTCTTGGTGAACCTCTAGAACTTCTTCACAAGCATGGAAAGTTCTTTTCCAATGTCTTCAGGATCATCAGAACCGCAGTCAGATTCTTCTTCAGATGAGGAAACCACTTTTTCCTTCAAAGCGCGAGTTCGGCCATAATTGGGACCATAGATATCTCTTTTCTCAGAAAGCTGGAAATCATGTGTGTTGAGCCTCTCAAGTATATCAGACGGATCGAGTGTCTTGAAGTCAGGACGTTCTTGTATCATGAGGGCAAGGGTGTCAAAGGAGTTGTCAAGTGATCTCAGTAGTGTCTTGACGATTTCATGCTTGGTAATATCATTGGCGCCAAGAGCCTGAAGCTCATTTGTGATGTCGGTGAGGCGATCAAACGTGAGCTGGACATTTTCATTGTCGTTTCTCTTGAAGCAGTTGAAGAGATTGCAAAGAACATTGATCCTCTGGTCTCTCTGTGTAGAGACGCCTTCGTTGACCTTGGATAGCCAGTCCTAGACTAGCTTTGATGTTTCCAGAGCACTCACACGGTCATACTGTCCTTTGGTCAGATGACCACAGATGATGTTCTTTGAAGTGGAGTCCAGTTGAATGAACTTCTTGACATCAGTAGGGGTGAAACCTTCACCAGTTTTGGGAATGCCATTCTTGACGACATACCAGAGGTCGACATCAATGGCTTCAAGATGCATGCGCATCGTATTTTTCCAGTAGGGATATTCAGTTCAATCGACCATGGGACAAGCAGCAGAGACTTTGATTATCCCTGCAGTCGACATAGCTAAACTCTAGGTGGTTAGACCGAATCACACAGAACAAGGGAGTACCTTGCTCTGATACCAATTGAAAGTGCTAGTTATCGACTAGAGGGGGGTGAATAGGCGATTTTTATCAAAGTCTTCAAAACTTGGAAGTTTCGAAGACACACAATAGAAATGACCTAATTGATATGCAGCGGAAGATAAACTACAACAAGCAAGCCATAGTCAAGTATGCAATAATGTGAACGTACAAAGACTAATAGGAGCTAGGTAGTAAGGATCAGGATGGAAGATAGTATGAAGCCAATCAACGATAGTAGTCAAGCAATGAAGTCAAACAGATAAGAAAAATAAGCAATGACTTCACGAAGACAAACTCAAAGTAAAGGAGGGAAGGGATAGAACCAGTCACTTGTTGAAGACACAGAATTTGTTGGACCAGTTCCAGTTGCTGTGACAACTGTACGTCTGGTTAGGGAGGCTGAGATTCAAATCAGAAGACCGCGTCTTCACCTTATTCCCCTTGAGCTAAGGACACGCAGTCCTCGCCCAATCACTCTGGTAAGTCTTCAAGGTAGACTTCCGAACCTTCACATACTTCGTTCACCGGCGATCCACAATGACTCTTGGATGCTCAGAACGCGACGCCTAACCGGCTGGAGGATACACAATCCTCAAGTGTATAAGTCTTCAGGTCACACAGACAGAAAGACTTCAGTGATGCCTAACACTCTTTGGCTCTGGGTGTTTGGGCTTTGTCCTCGCAAGGATTTCTCTCTCAAAGGCTTCGAGGTGGGTTGCTCTCAAAACGACAAAAGCCGTAAACTAACTTTGAGCAGCCACCAATTTATGGTGTAGGGGGTGGGCTATTTATAGCCACAAGGCAACCCGACCTGATATGTTCGAAATGACCCTGGGTCACTAAGGAACTGACACGTGTTCCAACGGTCAGATTTCAAACACACATGGTAACTTTACTTGGGCTACAAGTAAAGCTGACTCATCCAGCTCTGGATAAGATTTGCTCTCATTGTCTTCGCTCAAAGACATAGGATTTGGGTTGAGCATCACTTCAGTCACTCTGACTTTGTTCACTTGGACCCCACTTAACAGTACGGTGGTTCCTATGACTCAACAAAGAATAAAAGGAAACAACGAAACAACACAGTCTTCGCGCTCCATAGTCTTCGCTCAATGTCTTCTCATGTCATAGTCTTCAATGTGAATATCTTCACATACCACCATTGTCTTCAATGTCTTCATACATTTTTAGGGGTCATCACCGATAGGTAAACCGAATCAATGAGGGACACAACCTGCGTTATCCTGCAATTCTCACAAATGCATTAGTCCCTCAACCAACTTTGTCATCAATACTCCAAAACCAACTAGGGGTGGCACTAGATGCACTTACATCAGGTCTTGAGTCTCACTCAATACTCATACCTTATAACACAGCCAAGAACTCCTTCTTTGCCAAACTATTTTGAACTCCTTCAAAATCTTGTCATGGTATGTATTCATTTGAAAGTACTATCAAGTGATTTTGATCTATCATTACAGATCTTGATGCTCAATGTTCAAGTAGCTTAATCCAGTTTTTCATTGAAAAACACCTTTCAAACAACCCTATATGCTTTCCAGAAATTCTACATCATTTCCGATCAACAATATGTCAACAACATATACCCATCGGCAATTCTATAGTGCTCCCACTCACTTCTTTGGAAATACAAGTTTCTCATAAACTTTGTATAAACCAAAATCTTTGATCATCTCTTCAAAGTTTATGTTCCAACTCCGAGATGCTTACTCCAGTCCCTAGAAGGATTGCTGGAGCTTTGCATACTTGTTGGCATCTTATAGGATTGAAAAAACCATCCGGTTGTATCATATACAACCTTTCCTCAAGAAATCGTCAAGGAAACAATGTTTTGACAACTTATCTGCAAGATTTCATCAATAATGCAGTAACTGCTAATATAATTCCAACAGACTCTTAGCATCGCTACGAGTGAGAAAGTCCCATCGTAGTCGACTCCTTGAACTTGTCGGAAAACATCTTAGCGACAAGTCGAGCTTTCTTAATGGTGACACTTACCATCATTGTCTGTCTTCCTTTTAAAATCCATCTATACTCAACAGCCTTACGACCATCAAGTAGTTCTTCCAAAGTCTACACTCTGTTTTATACATGGATCCTCTCTCGGATTTTATGGCCTTGAGCC
Source organism: Triticum aestivum (assembly GCF_018294505.1). Lineage (NCBI taxonomy): Eukaryota > Viridiplantae > Streptophyta > Magnoliopsida > Poales > Poaceae > Triticum > Triticum aestivum. Next base: position 448,264,685 of record NC_057810.1, on the reverse strand, counting down.
ATTTGTCGGAATCCGGGCCCACCATCGCTTCTCCACAGCTTGTAGGTTCATTGTTGTCTAGCAACATGACCTCTAAGACAGGATTACATACCACTCTGAAGTAGTACGCATCCTTGTCGACCTACGAGGTTTGGCAGTGACTTGATCTAAAGTTTCATGATCACTAACATCAGCTTCCACTTCAATTGGTGTAGGCGCCATAGGAACAACTTCCCGTGCCCTACTACACACTAGTTGAAGTGATGGTTCAATAACCTCATGAAGTCTCCACCATCCTCCCACTCAATTCTTTCAAGAGAAACTTTTCCTCGAGAAAGGACCCGTTTCTAGAAACAATCACTTTTGCTTCCGGATCTGAATAGGAGGTATACCCAAATGTTTTGGGTGTGCTATGAAGATGCGTTTATCCGCTTTGGGTTCGAGCTTATCAGGCTAAAACTTTTCACATAAGCGTTGCAACCCCAAAGTTTTAAGAAATGACAGCTTAGGTTTCTCTAAACCATAGTTCATACGGTGTCATCTCAATGGAATTACATGGTGCCCTATTTAAAGTGAATGCGGTTGTCTCTAATGCCTAACCTATAAACGATAGTGGTAATTCGATAAGAGACATCATGGTATGCACCATATCCAATAGGGTGCAACTATGATGTTCGGACACACCATCACACTATGGTGTTCCAGGCGGTATTAGTTGCGAAACAATTTCCACAGTGTCTTAATTGTGTACCAAACTCGCAACTCAGATATTCATCTCTATGATCATATCATAGACATTTTATCCTCTTGTCACGAAGATCTTCAACTTCACTCTGAGATTGTTTGAACCTTTCAATAATTCAGACTTGTATTTCATTAAGTAAATATACTCAGCATCTACTCAAATCATTTGTGAAGTAAGAGCATAACGATATTCACTGCATGCCTCAACACTCATTGGATTGCACAAATCAAATGTATTACTTCCAACAAGTTGCTCTCTTGTTCCATCTCACTGAAAACGAGGCCTTTTAGTCATCTTTCACATGTGGTATGATTTGCATGTCTCAAGTGATTCAAAATCAAGTGAGTCCAAACGATCCATCTGTATGGAGTTTATTCATGCATATATACCAATAGACATGGTTCGCATGTCTCAATCTTTTCAAAAATGAGTGAGTCCAAGGATCCATCAACATGGAGCTTCTTCATGCGTTTTATACCAATATGACTCAAATGGTAGTGCCACAAGTATGTGGTACTATGGCATGTCTCAATCTTTTCAAAAATGAGTGAGTCCAAGGATCCATCAACATGGAGCTTCTTCATGCGTTTTATACCAATATGACTCAAACGGTAGTGCCACAAGTATGTGGTACTATTATTACTATCTTATATCTTTTGGCATGAACATGTGTATCACTACGATCGAGATTCAATAAACCATTCATTTTAGGTGCAATACCATTGAAGGTATTATTCAAATAAACAGAGTAACCATTATTCTCCTTAAATGAATAACCGTATTGCGATAAACATAATCCAATCATGTCTATGCTCCACGCAAACACCAAATAACAATTATTTAGGGTTAAAACCAATCTCGATGGTAGAGGGAGCATGCGATGCTTGATCACATCAACCTTGGAAACACTTCCAACACATATCGTCATCTCACCTTTAGCTAGTCTCCATTCATTCCGCAGCTTTTATTTCGAGTTACTAACACTTAGCAACCGAACCGGTATCTAATACCCTGGTGCTACTAGGAGTACTAGTGAAGTACACATTAATATAATGTATATCCAATATACTACTGTCGACCTTGCCAGCCTTCTCATCTACCAAGTATCTAGGGTAGTTCCGCTTCAGTGACCGTTCCCCTCATTTTAGAAGCACTTAGTCTCGGGTTTGGGTTCAACCTTGGGTTTCTTCACTAGAGCAGCAATTGATTTGCCGTTTCATGAAGTATCCCTTCTTTCCCTTGCCCTTCTTGAGACTAGTGGTTTTACTAACCATCAACAATTGATGCTCCTACTTGATTTCTACTTTCGTGGTGTCAAACGTCGTGAATAGTTCAAGGATCATCATATCTATCCCTGACATGTTATAGTTCATCACGAAGCTCTAGTAGCTTTGTGGCAGTGCCTTTGAATAACCATCATTATCTCATCTGGAAGATTAACTCCCACTCGATTCAAGTGATTGTAGTACTTAGACAATCTGAGCACATGCTCAACGATTGAGCTTTTCTCCCTTAGTTTGCAGGCTTAGAAACTTGTCGGAGGTCTTACACCTCTTGACGTGGGCATGAGCCTGAAATCCCAATTTCAGCTCTTGGAACATCTCATATGTTTCGCGACATTTCAAAAATGTCTTCGGTGCCTCAATTCTAAACCGTTTAACATTACGCACTGAACTATCATGTAGTCATCAAAACGTGTATGTCAGATGTTCGCAACATCCACAAACGACGCTCGAGGTTTAGCACACCGAGCGGTGCATTAAGGACGTAAGCCTTCTATGCAGCAATGAGGACAATCCTCAGAATACGGACCCAGTCCACATAATTGCTACTGTCAACTTTCAACTAAATTTTCTCTAGGAACATATCTTAAACAGTAGAACTAAAGCGTAAGCTACGACATAATTTGCAAAGATCTTTTGACTATGTTCATGATAATTAAGTTCATCTGATTATTTAATGAACTCCCACTCAGATGGACATCCCTCTAGTCATCTAAGTGATACATGATCCGAGTCAACTAGGCTGTGTCCAATCATCACGTGAGACGAACTAGTCATTATCGGTGAACATCTTCATGTTGATCGTATCTGCTATACGACTCATGTTCGACATTTCGGTCTCTTGTGTTCCGAGGCCATGTCTATACATGCTAGGCTCGTCAAGTCAACCTAAGTGTTTTTCTTGTGTAAATCTGGCTTACACCTATTGTATTCGAACGTTAGAATCTATCACACCCGATCATCATGTGGTGCTTCGAAATAACGAACCTTCGCAACGGTGCACAGTTAGGGGGAAAACTTTCTTGAAATTTTAGCGAGGGATCATCTTATTTATGCTACCATCGTTCTAAGCAAATGAGATGTAAAAACATGATAAACATCACATGCAATCAAATAGTGACATGATATGGCCAATATCATTTTGCTCCTTTTGATCTCCATCTTCGGGGCGCCATGATCATCATCGTCACCGGCATGACACCATGATCTCCATCATCATGATCTCCATCATCGTGTCTTCATGAAGTTGTCTCGCCAACTATTACTTCTACTACTATGGCTAACGGTTTAGCAATAAAGTACATTAATTACATGGTGTTATTCAATGACACGCATGTCATGCAATAAATTACGACAACTCCTATGGCTCCTGCCAGTTGTCATACTCATCGACATGCAAGTCGTGATTCCTATTACAAGAACACGATCAATATCACACATCACATATATATCATTCATCACATCCTTTTGGCCATATTCAATCACATGGCATATGCTGCAAGAACAAGTTAGACGTCCTCTAAGTGTTGTTGCAAGTTTTTACGTGGCTGCTATAGGTTTCTAGCAAGAACGTTTCTTACCTACGCCAAAACCACAATGTGATATGTCAATTACTATTTACCCTTCATAAGGACCCTTTTCATCGAATCCGATCTGAGTAAAGTGGGAGAAACAAACACCCGCTAGCCACCTTATGCAACTAGTGCATGTCAGTCGGTGGAACCTGTGTCACGTAAGCGTATGTGTAAGATCGGTCCGGGCCGCTTCATCCTAAGATGCCGCCGAATCAAGATAAGAATAGTAACGACAAGTAAATTGACAAAATCGATGCCCATAACAACTTGTGTTCTAGTTGTGCATAGAATCTACGCAATAGACCTAGCTCATGATGCCACTGTTGGGGAACGTAGCAGAAATTCAAAATTTTCTACACATCACCAACATCAATCTATGGAGATTCTAGCAACAAGAGAGAGGGGAGTGTATCTTCATACCCTTTAAGATCGCGATACGGAAGCGTTGCAAGAACGCGGATGAAGGAGTCGTACTCGTAGCGATTCAGATCGCGGTTGATTCCGATCTAAGCGCCGAACAACAGCGCCTCCGCGTTCAACACACGTACAGCCCGGGGACGTCTCCTCCTTCTTGATCCAGCAAGGGGAGAGGAGAAGTTGAGGGAGAGCTCCAGCAGCAGGACGGTGTGGTGGTGGAGCTTGCAGTTCTCCGGCAGGGCTTCGCCAAGCACTACTATGGAGGAGGAGGTGTTGGGGAGGGAGAGGGCTGCACCAGGGGAAGGGGTGAATCTCCCGTGCGCCTCCGCACTATATATAGGGGTGGAGGGGGCTGGTTTCTTGCCCTCCAAGTCCATTGGGGCATTGGCAAAGGTGGGAGGAAAGAAATCCCATCATTTCCTTCCCCACTGATTGTTATCCCCCCTTTTTAGGGATCTTGATCTTATATCTTTAGGATATGATCTTATTCCTTCTAAGGGGGGATCTTGCTGCGCCTTGACCAGGGGTGTGGGGCTTTGCCCCCACTACCCACGTTCATGTGGGTCCCCCCATGCAGGTGGGCTCCACTCTGGAACCTTCTAGAACCTTCCAGGTACAATACCAAAAAATCATGAACATTTTCCGGTGGCCAAAATAGGACTTCCTATATATAAATCTTTACCTCTGGACCATTCCAGAACTCCTCGTGACATCCGGGATCTCATCCGGGACTCCGAACAACATCCGGTAACTGCACACTAATTCCCATAACAACTCTAGCGTCATCGAACCTTAAGTGTGTAGACCCTACGGGTTCGGGAATCATGCAGACATGACCGAGACAGCTCTCTGGCCAATAACCAATAGCAGGATCCGGATACCCATGTTGGCTCCCACATGTTCCATGATAATCTCATCGGATGAACCATGATGTCGGGGATTCAATCAATCCCATATACAATTCCCTTTGTCAATCGGTACGTTACTTGCCCGAGATTCGATTGTCGGCATCCCAATACCTCGTTCAATCTCATTACCGGCAAGTCACTTTACTCGTTCCATAATGCATGATCATGTGACTAACTACTTGGTCACATTGAGCTCATTATGATGATGTATTATCGAGTGGGCCCAGAGATACCTCTCCGTCACACGGAGTGACAAATCCCAGTCTCGATTCGTGCCAACCCAACAGACACTTTCAGAGATACCCGTAGTGCACCTTTATAGCCACCCAGTTATGTTGTGATGTTTGGCACACCCAAAGCATTCCTACGTTATCCGGGAGTTGCACAATCTCATGGTCTAAGGAAATGATACTTGACATTAGAAAAGCTTTAGCAGATGAACTACACGATCTTGTGCTATGCTTAGGATTGGGTCTTGTCCATCACATCATTCTCCTAATGATGTGATCCCGTTATCAACGACATCCAATATCCATGGTCAGGAAACCGTAACCATCTATTGATCAACGAGCTAGTCAACTAGAGGCTTACTAGGGACATATTGTGGTTTACGTATTTACACATGTATTACGGTCTCCGGTTAATACAATTATAGCATGAACAATAGAAAATTATCATGAACAAGGAAATATAATAATAACCATTTTATTATTGCCTCTAGGGCATATTTCCAACAGTGTGAGTGTTGCATGTTGCATGCATGGGGCTTACTCCCTGCCATTGACATGTTCATATTTCAAGCTTCCTCTATTCCCTCCATATGGTGATACTCCCTCTGTTCCCAAATAGTATGGAGTAAAAGCCTTCCTCTATTCCCTCCATATGGTGATACTCCCTCTGTTCCCAAAGTGACTAGGTACTGAGCAAAATGACTGAATTGAGCGTAGAGGCATGGGCATACTATAGAAAGGAAGTCCTCGCGATCCATTATTCCTCATCTCGGTCAGAGAGAACTATTCAACTAGTCTTCATGGTGAAGTGACAATACACGCTGCAGCAGATGGGACACGTAATTAATAAGCTGAACCAGTGTGTTGATGTTACTAAATCAGCCTTACCCAGTACTGCCATCATGTTTGCCAGTAAAGGACCCTTCCGCAAATACGCCTACGCACCTCTGTCCTCCATTAACTGACATATGGGCCCTCTTGTGGTAGACCCACATGTCATCGGTGTAACTATTTACACTCCAAAGCACGGTATATCCTTGTAGTAGTACTAGTAGAATTGAGATTTAATGCACTTTCTTCCCCGTCTTCCACTCTTCTTCCTCCTCTCTTCTTCTTTCTCCTCTCTTCCCCATCGTCGGCCGCACACCATTTACCCCCGCTCACTGCTCACCCGCCCGCACCATCTTCCTTGGTAGCTCGCGCGTACCATATCCCCCCGCTCACTGCTCGGCCACACCAGGAGAAGCTTCTTCGCTCGCCCACCCGAATCCACTTCCCCGCTGGCTCGCTGGCACCGAAAAACCCAATGGCAGAACCGATTGACACGCAGAGCCGCGATTGGAATTCCCTCCCTGATGTTGTCTTGGAGCAGATCTGTAGTCGTATGGACCTACTCAGCATCGTCCGTCTGGCTACATGCTTGGTGTCTTTGTACCGTCTACTCTTCTGCAACCGGCTGGCTCTTTTCAAGACACCCTGCTTGCTGATGCCCGATCCTCGCAGGTGGCCTAGACACCGACTTGATGATCCTACGGAGGTTGTTGTGGTGCCCCTCGACATGCTACCACTACCCGTCCACCTGTCCTTCATGCGCGGCCACTACTGGGCGGGCATGAAGGCCAACTGGATCGTCCTCATTCACCACACCGGTAGTCCGTGGCGTCTCGTGGATATCTACACCCAGCGAGAGAGCACCCTTCCATCGTTGGATACCACCGACATCGAGCCTCACGGCCCGCCGGACACTCCTGCCTACTACGCACGAGACGCGTCAAGCTTTTGGCTCGACCTCTGTTTGCAGAAAGCCGTAATCTGCAAAGTGGCCACACCATCAGAAGACTACATGGATTACAAGCTCATTGCCTTGTTCAACATGAGATTAGTCTATCTGGAATCCGGTCGCCATACATGGTTATGGCTCATCATCAATCCTGTTGAGGCAACATTTCTGTCTGATGCTATAGTGCATGATGGCATCGTTTACGCGGTCGACGCACAGATTGGCTGCCTATACTGGTGGAATCTATCGTCGTGTAATTATTCTATCTCATCTCATCTTTACCTTATGAATACGACTGCATGTTCATTTGTTACAAATTTAGAATGCATAGCATGTCTATAACCACATCATTGCTATGTGTTCCTCTCATTTCTTAGATTTTTATGACCACACATGTTATTGTTAGAGTTGATATGAGAACAATTGGCATCTAATGATTGTTAGAATACATATTATGAGCATAACATCATGATTGCTATATGTTACTCTCGTTTACAAGATTTTTATAACAACACATGTTATTTCTTAGAGTTGATATGAGAACAGTAGTAGTAAGTGCTATGGTAGAATATGAGTAGGTGCTGTCATAACTGTTTTCCTCTCATTGTTACATGATGTTTGAACCATGACATATTGCTAGAATATGAAATCCATTGGCTTATTTTTTTAACTTGGGGTATGATTATGACCACGACATTGCAATTCTCTGTCTATGATATGTGTCACTGATATAATAATCTTAATTCCACACATACTCTGAACATGATTGTTTATTTTTGTCCTTTTGGTCTCCAGTTTGAATTGTTGCAGCTGACGCAAATGCGCTGGCCTTCATGATTCCAGGACCTGGAATCATACCAGCCGATGGGTGGTGGTTTATCGCTCGTTCAGCTGACGGCGGTCATTTGATGTTCATCCACATGTACCAAATTGACCAAACCATTACATCAAACCACATGCAGTACAATGCGTGGGGCGTTCGTGATATTGATGGCTATGGTTGCTTCGTGTTCGAGAAAGATCCCATCTCCGTTGGGCCAGGCATATTCAACTGGAGGCGGGTTTACAGCCTCGGCAACCACTCCTTGTTCCTCGGGCTCAATTATCCGATCATCCAACCAATCATCGATCATATCACTGGCGATGATTACTGTGCTATGCAACTTCCATTCACAAGGGGGGGCTGTGTTTACACATCATACCATGGGTTTCATGAATCACCATATCCAGAGATTCGTCAACACGGCTTGTTGCTAGATAATCTTTAGTGTGTGAAAGGCATCAAGCTTCCATGCGATAGATGGCTTTTGCAAACCCGACATGCGGCGATGTGGTTCATGCCAACAGCAAATATGCTCAACTTGATTCGTACTGATATCTAGACTGAGCCATGTATTCTGCTGCTGTAGCACGACCCTCTTCTGTTGGATATTATGTACAGTTGTTAGTTTGAAGCACTTCTCTGGTTTGAAGGATAGATACCTTCCTGGGATCAAGTGCATCCTAACTCACCTGCGTAGGATGTACTGATAATGATAATGGAGATGCTGTGCAGTACTGCACGCATTGTTTTTTCGGTAGTGTTTTCGCTCTAATTTTTAAACCGTTTATCGGAATTAGGCGTGTGATATACCATTGAAAAGCTATGGATTAGGCGCAACTTCGACATGTTGAACACTTTTCGAGATTCTACATGGTTTAAGAGCAGTTTCTGAAAATGGTGCGGCCTATGATGAGTGGCAGCGAGCATTTTTCGCGATTTCTTCTACACCGCTTGTCGGAACGAAGCAAATGATACACCATTGGAAAGATATCATCGAGGCGCATCTTTTTCATATCTATCATTTTCTCTAATTCGTTGCGGTTTAAGAGTAGTTTCAAATTTACTAAATCGTGGATTTCCGTTTTTCAAAAAAAATCAAATTTCCGTACTATTTTTGCTCCAATTTTTTTAACCGTTTGTCGAAACGAGACGTGTAATACACCCTTGAAAAGCTATGGACGAGGCGCAACTTTCATATGTTTAAATGTTTTTGAGATTCCTTACGGTTTTATGTTAATTTTGAAAATCATGTGGCGGACAATGAGTTGCAGCGGCCGTTTTTCGCAACATTTTTACAAACCGCTGGTCGGAACGATTCAAACGATACATGTTGGAAAGATATCAACGAGGCGCAACTTTTTCATGTAGAACACTCTCTCTAATTCTTTACGGTTTAAGAGGAATTTTGAATTTACCGAAATGCAGACACTCTGTTTTTTGCGACACCCAAATCGACGTGGGTACTTCATCCGACTGAAAACCACACTGCATTGGACGAGAAACCACACTGCATCAGACGGGTAAGAGAACTGCATGTTTTTTTATTCGAACGTAATTTTTTTCAAGGACGAGAAAGTAATGTGCACTTCACATCGGGTGTAAATGAACCACAACACTATCAAGAAGTGAACCGCATTACTTTTTTTCGCTTCGGTAACAATTTTTTTGCACTTATGGGATGAACATCACACGGCCGACCGCACTGCTTTAGAATGAAAACCGCACTGCATTGGACGGGCAAGCGAGCTGCATAATTTCTTTTGTCGGATTTTTCTCATACGAGTTTTTTTGTCTTTTTTCAACTTTCTTTTATGAACGAGAGTGGACAGCAAAGACAAGGGCAAGTGAGCCGCAATATATATCAAAGTGTACCGCATTACCATCTTGTTGTTTCACTATATTTTTTTTGCATTTTCATGTTGGGGGCAAGTGATCAACATCACTCTTAAAAGTGAACCACATCCGAGGACCAAACGCACTGCATGATCAAGTTTAAAAACACAGAAACACATGAACAAAACAGTGTGCACTCTCTCATATCATATGCAAAAAAAGTGCCTCTATGACATCAAGGAAAGGCAAGCGTACTTCATTTATTTCTGTTTGCATTGCAAACACATAGAATTAGCGTCACAGGGATACATTGAAACATGCATTCATAAATCACAAGAGAACTGCACCCATGGTCTGGCCGAACCTCCTGCCCGCTCTAACCAAACTTCGTGATGTGGTCGTGCCCGCAAACTGCAAGGATGGACTGGTATAACCTCACCTGCTCCCTTTGCTCCAGTTTAATCATTTTTTCACACATAACGACCAACAAAGCTTTTACTATTCCGTCCTATGAAAAAACATGGATGCAATCCCAACGTCTCCTGAGTGTACTATGCAGTGCACTGCAACACATAGAGGATTGCAAACAATATTAAGGCCCAGTTCTTTTCGCCCGGGATTCTGCAGAATCAAGATTCTAGAAAATTCTCCAAGAATCTGCTTCTCCCAGAATTTGGCATCGAGTTCTTTTCTGAGATTCCAGTTTGGGATTTTGAAAAGAGTTGTGTGTTGAAATGTCTGTAGTACCCCTTGACAGAAACTGTTTGATGAATTGTTAACACTTTGTTGTTTCAAACAATACCTAGTCAAATGTGAGTGAACTAAAAATAGAACAGTAGCACAGATTCACAGTACCGATATCACCTATGAGCCAAAGCCAATTTCCAGCAATAGCACCAATATACAGTAGCATTGACAATATCAACAAATTTTTTTAGCACGATCCATCCATCTAACAAATTAAAACAATCAATCCATCCATCCATCTAACAAATTAAAACAATCAATCCATCCATCCATCTGACAAATTGAACAATATATCCATCCATCCATCTAAGAAATTGACACATCGATTCATCTATCTATGCAATAGTTTTTGCATCTATCCAATTTAGCTAAAAAAGAACAGAGAGTTGGGAGAGAGAGGATGGATCACCGTGGAGGAGTGGAGGAGCTGTTGATGTTTGGCTACAGCTTTGGGACGGAGGCGCCGTCGGTAGCCGGTGCAGAGGGGCCCGACGGCAGCTTCCGGGTGTCCAGATGGCGGCAGATGGCAGAGGGGTAGAGGACCCGCAGAGGAAGCTGGACTCCGGCGGGAGTGGGGACCGACGGCGGTGAGTACCTGGCCGGCGGCGGCGAGGGCCACGCCGGCGGCGGAGATGTCCGGGACGGCGAACTGGGGCGGGCGGCAGCGCTGAATCCTAGCGGGCGGCCCTACACGAGGTCGCTCGATGCGAACAGATGGGCATCGGTCGTGGGTGGCTCGGTGGCAGTATTGTCGTAATAACATGCTACAACAGGGGCAGTCTGTTAACTCCAAACGTTTTCTTTGGTGGAACTTGCCAAAATCCTGAGATTCTGGGAAAATCCAACTACTTTGGAGATTTTGGATTGCACTAGGATTCTGTAGAATCCTCTAAAGATTTTGGAGATACAATCCAGTTCTTTTGGCATAAGATTTTCCAGACAGAGATTCTCCATAATCTGCTGAAAAGAACTGGGCCTAAAATAGAACAGCTCTATAGCCTACGGACTCACAAGAATTACGCCGAGCACAAAGTTAACTGCAACGATGCTCTTCAAAAGCAAAACTAAAATTTAAAATTAGGTACAACAAGCTGCACATCTCGCTTGTCCCGAACTGCATCATTCCTCGTACCGATCTGCACATCTCACTCCTCACAAACACCGAGCTGCACATGCCACCGTATTCTACAGAGCTGCAACCTGGGCCTTTTGGGTGTGACTCCGCCGATTTTTTCAATCATTCTTTTGCAAGCCAAGTGCACTGCTCGCCCCCGCGGGCCGAACTGCACGCCATCAGCACCCTTGCCGTAGACGTGGGAGTGCTGCCGAAACCTGCAAAACAGAGGAAGCGGACAATCAAGCGACGAAACAACAGAAAGGGGAGGGACGGGCGAGGAGCAAGGGGGCAGAAGAAGGCGAAATTATTTGTACCTGCGGTGGTGCTTGGGAAGGGCGGGGGCAGGCGGCCATCATGGAGGGCGGTGGGAAGGGGCACGCCGACAGTGGGGATCCCGCCATGGCCACGGGATGGGATGCACCGGGGCGCCTGAGGGCAGTGCGACCGGATCCGCGCCGTTGTGCGGGGGCGCCTGATGCGGAGGCGGGCAGGGCACCTGGCGAGGAAGGTGGGGGTGGCAATGGAGGGAGGCTGCGTCGGGGGGCAGCGTGTGGATCTGGCAGGCCCGCTGGCCGGTGGTGGAGGGAGGCAGCGTCGGGGAGAGGGGG